>NC_053023.1:114551142-114725361 GCF_003073215.2 Triticum urartu | reverse complement strand
TCTCTTTATAATATATCCTCCCGATATTAGTGGAGCTATTATAAAATAATCCATTCTTATGGAATCACCAAAAACACACTTGCAAAATTCCCCATGCCTATGTTATCTCGCTGCTTGACCTCGAACCTTGCCATTTATTCTTTCATCATTTTCCGGAGCTCTACCAAAATTCTCAACATTTTTGGAAACTCCTAGAACCTAGTCCTAGTTCAAACACATTTGAATTAAATTCAAATGAGTTTGAATTTACATCTTCCAATCTTGGCTTTTTCTATTTTCTCGGAACAAGCGTATTTTTGTGAGTTCGGGGAAATTTTCCCCATGTCCAAAATCTTTTCCTAAACCCCTCTTTCTTTTCCTCTCTTTTTTTGGTCTTTTCTGCTAAAGTAATATGAGAGAGGGAGTGGAGAGCCCAGAAGCCTCCCTCTCCTCTGGGCCGGCCAGCCAGGCCACCCTGCTCCCCTCGGCCCACCATGGGCCCAACCGGCACCCTCACTACCTAAACCTAGCCCGTTCGATCCCCTCGTTCTCTCCCTCTCGTTTCCACCAGCGCCGCCAGGAGCCTCGCTCCCCTTCTTTCCCCGTGCCCGATCCCCCATCTCCTTTCTCTGGCTCCTTCCTCCTCTGTCGCGCCAAGCACCCCCCTTCTCCTTCCCGAGGCTGCCGCCGGCGCCCCAGCAGGCTGCTGCCATCCGTCTCCTCCGCCTGGTGCCTGCGCAGCCGCGCGCCCAGAGGCTGCCGCCCGCTCCTCCCTCGATCCCGCCGGAATCAAGCGCCGCCGAGCAGCTCCCTCTCCTCGAGCACCTGCGCTGGTAGCCGTCGTCCTCCATGCCCTGCTGCAGCTGCTCTTTCCACGCGTCGCCGGACCTCCCCATCCACCAGCGCCTGACCCTGCCGCCGTCAGAACTCCGAAACTTGACGCCACAGACCTCCCCGTCGCCGGCCAAGACCTGCAGCCGTCATACTTCGTCGTCGCGCCGGGCCCCGGACCTCCACTGCAAGCCTCGTCGCCCCTGCGTCGCGCGAGTAGCCGATTCCCTGCCTCCCCTACGACCCAACCGGGCTGCCACTGCGTCCTCTACATCCTCTGTGTCACGCGACCGTGGCCACCCTCGAACCCTGGATCGGTCAAGACTTGTACAGGAAACAAGAAGATGGAAGACCACTGTGGACGTGTGCCCTAGAGCCACTCGGATTCGTCAAGACCGCCAAGACCTTCTCCTCCGGTACACAAGTACCACTTTGGTTTCAAAACGCGACAAGTACCATGATGACCTCTGAAGAACTCGGTTTCACCAAGTCCCACTACCGTCGCCTCCGAAAGCCTCGGATCCAGCAAGTCCCTCGACGACAAGTGCATGACTATGCGGATTGTATCAAGTACCCCTTCGGGTTGACGAGATCGGCATGTCCGAAGACCCCAAGTACCGTTCGGATGCGCCAAGTTCGACTACATGGACCGCCAAGTTCCTCCACCAATGACTCGAACTGCTACAAACGTGAACCACGATCGTCGGCCCGCAAGACCCCGTGGACGTCAAGCTCCAGGTCACGACCCCGAACAACTACGAAACGAGAACAACTACTTCGACTACCGCCGTGGAACGTCTACTTCCCCTACACCGCATCGAACTCGAACCGCTCCGAAAAATGCACGCTTCAAAGGTATAACCCCGAGACGATCACCCATGGACCGAATGCATGTGTTGTATGAGATGCTCATGTTTGCACCGTGATCGAGTTGTCGCTTGCGATGCCCTCTTTTGCCATGCCACCTTCATGTGGGACACCCGGTATCCGGGATCACTCCCCATCTCTTGCGTGTTCCACACATCCGCACACTTCTCGTTTGCATTGGTATCTCACTCAAGTTGTCGTTGCTGTGGCACCTCTTTCGTTCCGCCATGGTGACCAAATGCTTCATAATGCTCTTATCAACTTTTAAGAAAATTTGCATAAACTTGCACGTGTCATCCGCATCATGTTAACAACATCAAGAATGTTTAATTTGTTGTTTGCATTAATTTGCTAAATGCATATGGGGATTTACCGGATTTGTTGTTTGTTATATCCGGCCCCATTTAAATTGTTTAGATGGTGCAGTTTTGTTATGCCTCACCTCTTGCCATGTTTAACAACTTTTAATATTGTTGAGTACCTAACCGAGAGTGAACTAAATAAGTGATGTGGTGTTCCGTCAATATGCAACGGAGTTGCATATTGAGCTCCACTTAATTTGTAGTTTTGTTTGTGCACTTTGCCATGCCATGCTTCATTTAACCGGATATGCATCATACTTGATTGTGTATCATACCATGTTCATGTGCGGTTTGTTTACTATGTGGTGTGCTTCTTTTCTGGTGTTTGCTCCTTCGGGTTGGTTCCGTGAACGTCGCGTTTGTGAGGATCCGTTCGACTACGACCGTTTGTCTTCTTCATGGACTCGTTCTTCTTCCTTGCGGGATTTCAGGCAAGATGATCATACCCTCGAAATCACTTCTAACTTTGCTTGCTAGATGCTCTCTCTTTTGCTATGCCATTGCTACGATGCCTACCACTTGCTTGCCAGCCTCCCAAATTGCCATGTCAAACCTCTAACCCACCATGTCCTAGCAAACCGTTGATTGGCTATGTTACCGCTTTGCTCAGCCCCTCTTATAGCGTTGTTAGTTGCAGGTGAAGATTGAAGTTTGTTCCTTGTTGGAACATGGAGATGTTGTTTCTTGTTGGAACATGTTACTTGTTGGGATATCACAATATATCTTATTTAATTAATGCATCTATATACTTGGTAAAGGGTGGAAGGCTCGGCCCTATGCCTGGTGTTTTGTTCCACTCTTGCCGCCCTAGTTTCCGTCATATCGGTGTTATGTTCCCGGATTTTGCGTTCCTTACGCGGTTGGGTAATAATGGGAACCCCTTGACAGTTCGCCTTAAGTAAAGCTCTTCCAGCAATGCCCAACATTGGTTTTACCATTTGCCACCTAGCCTTTTCTTTTCCCTTGGGAGTCGCGCTCCTGAGGGTCATCATTATTTTACCCCCCCGGGCCAGTGCTCCTCTGAGTGTTGGTCCAAACTAGAGTCCTGTGCAGCGCCCCCTCGGGGAAACTCGAGGTTTGGTTTTAGTTGTATGGAGCGCTCATCTGAGTGTGCCCTGAGAAAGAGATATGTGCAGCTCCTATCGGGATTTGTCGGCACATTCGGGCGGTGTTGCTGGTTTAGTTTTACCCTGTCGAAATGTCTTGTTGTACCGGGGAGCCGAGTCTGATCGGAACGTCTCGGGAGGAGGTCTATTCCTTCGTTGACCGTGAGAGCTTGTCATGGGCTAAGTTGGGACACCCCTGCAGGGATTTGAACTTTCGAAAGCCGTGCCCGCGGTTATGGGCAGATGGGAATTTGTTAATGTCCGGTTGTAGATAACTTGAACCTTAACTTAATTAAAATACATCAACCACGTGTGTTACCGTGATGGTCTCTTTCCGGCGGAGTCCGGGAAGTGAACACGGTGTTGGAGTTATGCTTGACGTAGGTTGCTCTAGGATCACTTCTTGATCATAGATTTTCAACCGTGCTTTTGCCTTCTCTTCTCGCTCTCATTTGCGTATGTTAGCCACCTTATATGCTAGTCGCTTGCTGCAGCTCCACCTCATACCTTTACCTTTCCCATAAGCTTAAATAGTCTTGATCGCGAGGGTGCGAGATTGCTGAGTCCCCGTGGCTCACAGATACTTCCAAAACCAGCTTGCAGGTGCCGATGAGCCCGTGCAGATGACGCAACCAAGCTCAGGAGGAGCTCGATGAAGATCTTGTTCTTTGTGTGGTTTCGTTCTAGTTGATCAGTAGTGGAGCCCAGTTGGGGTCGATCGGGGACCGTGTCGCATTTGGGGTTCTTCTTTTGTTTTGGTTCCGTAGACGGACCTTGATTGTATTTGGATGATGTAATGCTTTATTCATGTAATTGTGTGAAGTGGCGAGTGTAAGCCAACTATGTTTCTCTTCTTCCCCTATTTTATTACATGGGTTGTGTGAAGATTACCTCACTTGCGACATTGCTTTCAATGCGGTTATGCCTCTAAGTCGTGCTTCGACACGTGGGAGATATAGCCGCATCGAGGGCGTTACAAGTTGGTATCAGAGCCTTCCCCGACCTTAGGAGCCCCATTGCTTGATCGTTATTAGCTGCCGTTGTTGAGTCTAGAAAAATGTTTTGAGTCATTTAGGAATTATATATCGGAGAGTTTAGGAATTCTTTTTACTCCTTAGTTCCTTCATCGCTCTGGTAAGGCATCCTGACGTAGAGTTTTGACTCTTCTCTTTTCAAATTTCACTAAAAAAAATTTTTAGGATCACGCGGGTATTTTGGAATCGTTCCGATGGTTTTATGATGAGAACATTGTCTTGGTGCCTCCTGTCAGGGGTTTAGTGGAAGTGTCCCGGGGAGTTGAGCTCTGAGGTGTTGTTGTCATAATTTTATCGTTGCAATTCTGGAATACCTGAGTTTTAGCACGCCGACATCGAAAATCTCTTTTATGCAGTTCGTTGGTGAGATAACCTCGACGCCACCCAGTACTGGGGCGGGAGTTCGGGAGTATTGCCATAACTTGTATAACGGATGCTTTTCGAAGGTTGAGGTAGATGATTTCCGAAGGTTTCTTGGTTATGTGTTGAAGGATGGATACAACTGGATGTAGGTTTTGCTAGTTTTGGGTGAGATATTATGCTTCCCCTGTATCCCCAACACCTGATTGCATAACCGGAAAATTTCGGGAGTTTATAAGTGGGAATTCAAGTAGCTCTTAGGATATCCTTCCGACGGATGTATGATATGAAATTGGGGTTCGACGTCTAGTGGTCCGCCTATTCACGGTTGGTTTTACAGTGGTCTCGTTGTGTCTTAAAGAGTCCTTGGCTATGCCGACTCGGGGACGCTTCGTATGTCATCTGCACTGCCTTGTACATGATGGTGCTGTACGATCGAGCTCGTGTAGGCCCCACCACGAAAACTTCGGACGAAATCTCTATCATATGTTTGTTCTGGCTTATTCTGCAAGCCAACCCTTTGTTTTGTTTTGAGTTGTGGTATTTGAGTTGCTTCGAAGTCAAGTGTTTATTCCATACCTTCCCCAAATGGTGTTCTCATACTCCGATGTGGATACCAATCCTCCTTGATAATCGAGATTGTTATGCCAATCTTGTTCAACCGGTGTGCTTCTCTTCAAGTGGATCTGATCATTTCAATATCTGCAAGATCAACTCAAGTCTTCTCAACGGCGTTCATTTCATCCATCTCCAGTTGCCTTTGTTTTTCCCATCCTCCCTCCCTTTGTTTCTTCGAGGACCCAGATTTCTTTATCAAGTATCCTTTTATTCTTGTGAAGTCTCGCCATTCTTTTCCATCAATATTCTTATCCGGTGATTCTCATGAAGATCGTAACGGAGCTTCAAGTTATCATTCTTTGTCTCTTCTCTTCTCCGGTGGTTTCAAGTCAAGCTTTGTTGATCATATCCTTTCCTCGTTTCAATGCTTTCTCATGCCGGTGCACATCACATTTAGTCATTTCTTGCTATTCTTTTGTTCCGGAATGCTAAAGATATCTCAGAAGATTCGTGTTTCCGCTCTTAATCCGTTCAACCTATTTCGAGGATGTTATCTCATTCTAGTCATTTAATTCAACCGGTGCAACCTCTCTTTTAAATGGTTCAACGGTGTTTTCTTTTGAGTGGGCCTTAACCCACAGGTCTTTTCCCAGGATCTTACCTGACTCTTCTTATTTTCCCGGAGTTATTCTCAAATTCTTTTCAAAGTTTGACGTAAGAATGAATTATCATCAGTCAAATGTATTTCTCCAAGATCTTTCAAATTCTTTTCATCGTTGGCTCAACCTTTCCATTCTTCATCCCGGAGTGCCTCAACAATTCTTGGTGGTGTTTCCCGTTGTAATTCTCAGATTTTTGAAGACCGAAGAAGAGTTTCTCTTTAATCTTGCTCCATTCTCTTCAAGATTCGTGATTCTAGCTTGTTGCCATCCTCTCGTAATTGTTTTGATCGTGAGAATTCTTTTCACCTATCCAGAGTAATTCAAGAGTCGTCTCAGTTTGATTATCCGGAGTCCATCAATTCATGTTTATTCATTCTCAGCTTTTAGTTGCCATTCTCCAATCTTACTGGTGCATCGTTCAAGTATTCTCTTATCAGCTCGTGACCTTTTCGTTCTCATGTATCTAAATCCTAGCAAGCATTTTCATTCATTTGCTAATTCTTCCCGGTGTTTCTTTATCTTTTCTTCGTTCTTTTTCAATTCTTACGGTGGTTCATTCAAGAGTTTTCTTCCTTTGTGTATCATATCTATGCATTCGTGCTTTTCAAATTCTACCGGTGGTTCGTTGAAGACCTTCTCAAGTTTGATATATCTCTTTTAATCCTTTCTACGAGAATAAGTAGTATGCCAAATCCATTGTTTGTCATCAATTTAATTGGTGAGGAATAAGCATAATGTAATTCTTATTCTTGTTTCATCGAGTTTGCTCAATTCCTGTTTTTCCGGAGTGGTTCATCATACTTATTCTTGTTTCAAGTGCTCATTTTTTCTTTCCCGGAGTTCCAAGCTCTCGCAATTATGTAATCATGTAGATCTATCTAAATCTGTACAAGGTTCCACCTTGTGTTTTCAACTACCCTTTCTTTCCGTTTGATCATCCTTTTGTTACCGGAGTTCTTCATGAAGGTTCCACTTATTGGTTCATAGAGGATTTATTTCCTTTTCGAAGTGTTCATCGAGATTCTTTTCAAAGGAGCTCAAGCTTTCTTCATCTTGCTATCCGGAGTACAATTTCTTTCTTCCGTATCCTTTGAGGTGGTTTATATCATTCTTAATAATTTGAGTTCATGATTCACATGTTATTAAAGATGAGGTATTTTAAATCCATCAATCTCTTCTTTGGAGTTATCTGGGGGGTATATTTCACCTAAAGCCTCCCTAAGGATTGTTGCTATAGTGGTGTTTATAAATGACCCAAGTTATTCACCTATCCTCCCGGTGATTTAAACTTCTCATCTCCTTGTTGTTATCAATAGGATATATCGTTCCTGTTAGTGGCAGAATTTCACCTAATAGTTTTGAGATGTTCTCCATAAGCCCACTACAACCCTGTTCTTTTCGTTGTTGGTTTTTTTTTCAACAACTCCGTTCGACCCTTCTCCCAAGGATGCCTTCTCAAGCTCTTTTGGCAGAAGTTGGCATTTCCTCGTCATTTCTCCTATTTCAATTATCTATATTCTATTCTTTCGTTCCGGAGGCGTTGTGATGTCGCTCTCTTCGACCCATCATCTTGTTTTGCCAAGATCATGTTCAATTCCTTCCATTTCCAACCAGAGTGTTGACGTAATTGATCTTTATCGTTCCTTGTACTTCTCGTTTTCTACTGGAGTGCTTGCATGTACTTCTTGTTCATTGCAACCCTTTTTCTCATGTCTTTCAACCTACAGGGTTCTCATGATGTTCCTTGTTCCTTTTTCCTAACGGAGTGTTTTCCACTTCGTTCATCTTCAATGTATTCTTTTCTTTCAATTTGTTCAACCTCGCAAGGTTCTTTGCTTTCACTCGTTTGTCAAAGAAGCAACTTAGTTTACCTCTTCTCTTTCTCTTCCGTTTTCCGTCCGGTGCCATTCTAGATCTCAGGACGAGATCCTCTCGTAGTGGTGGAGTGTTGTAACGCCCCAAGACCGGAGCTTCAGATGCCTTCCAGGGTTTCCGGGTTTTCGTCATGTGATTGTTTGGTTTGCATTCATCTTTGCATCATGTGCATTGCATCATGTCATCATGCCATCATCTCATAAATCTTTTGCATCTCAACTAAATAAATCGTATGGATCTTCGATCCATTTAAATCGAGGGAAGGATGACTTCTCTTTATAATATATCCTCCCGATATTAGTGGAGCTATTATAAAATAATCCATTCTTATGGAATCACCTAAAACACACTTGCAAATTTCCCCATGCCTTTGTTATCTCGCTGCTTGACCTCGAACCTTGCCATTTATTCTTTCATCATTTTCCGGAGCTCTACCAAAATTCTCAACATTTTTGGAAACTCCTAGAACCTAGTCCTAGTTCAAACCCATTTGAATTAAATTCAAATGAGTTTGAATTTACATCTTCCAATCTTGGCCTTTTCTATTTTCTCGGAACAAGCGTATTTTTGTGAGTTCGGGAAAATTATCCCCTGTCCAAAATCTTTTCCTAAACCTCTCTTTCTTTCCTCTCTTTTTTGTCTTTTCTGCTAAAGTAATATGAGAGAGGGAGTGGAGAGCCCAGCAAGCCTCCCTCTCCTCTGGGCCGGCCAGCCAGGCCACCCTGCTCCCCTCGGCCCACCATGGGCCCAACCGGCACCCTCACTACCTAAACCTAGCCCGTTCGATCCCCTTGTTCTCTCCCTCTCGTTTCCACCAGCGCCGCCAGGAGCCTCGCTCCCCTTCTTTCCCCGCTGCCGATCCCCCATCTCCTTTCTCTGCCTCCTTCCTCCTCCGTCGCGCCAAGCACCCCCCTTCTCCTTCCCGAGGCTGCCGCCGGCGCCCCAGCAGGCCACTGCCCCACCGCTTCCTCCGCCTGGTGCCTGCGCAGCCGCGCGTCCAGAGGCCGCCCGCTCCTCCCTCGATCCGCCGGAATCAAGCGCGCCCGAGGAGAGGAGCTCCTCGAGCACCTACGCTGGTAGCCGTCGTCCTCCATGCCCTGCTGCAGCTGCTCTTTCCACGCGTCGCCGGACCTCCCCATCCACCAGCGCCTGACCCTGCCACCGTCAGAACTCCGAAACTTGACGCCACAGACCTCCCCGTCGCCGGCCAAGACCTGCAGCCGTCATACTTCGTCGTCGCGCCGGCCCCGGACCTCCACTGCAAGCCTCGTCGCCCCTGCGGCGCGCGAGTCGCCCATTCCCTGCCTCCCCTACGACCCAACCCGGCGCCACTGCGTCCTCTACATCCTCTGCGTCACGCGACCGTGGCCACCTCGAACCCTGGATCGGTCAAGACTTACAGAAACAGAGATGAAGACCACTGTGACGTGTGCCCCTAGAGCCACTCGGATTCCGTTCAAGACGCCAAGACCTTCTCCTCCAGTACACAAGTACCACTTTGGTTTCAAAAACGCGAACAAGTACCATGGATGACCTCTGAAGAACTCGGTTTCACCAAGTCCACTACCGTCGCCCTCCGGAAAGCCTCGGATCCAGCAAGTCCCTCGACGACAAGCATGACTATGCGGATTGTATCAAGTACCCCTTCGGGGTTGACGAGATCGGCCATGTCCGAAGACCCAAGTACCGTTCGATGCGCCAAGTTCGACTACATGGACCGCCAAGTTCCTTCACCGAGACTCGAACTGCTACAAACGTGAACCACGATCGTCGGCCCGCAAGACCCTGTGGACGTCAAGTTCCAGGTCACGACCCCGAACAACTACGAAACGAGAACAACTACTTCGACTACCACCGCGGAACGTCTACTTCCCCTACACCGCATCGAACTCGAACCGCTCCGAAAAATGCACGCTTCAAGAGGTATAACCCCGAGACGATCACCCGTGGACTAATGCAGTGTTGTATGAGATGCTCATGTTTGCACCGTGATCGAGTTGTCGCTTGCGATCCCCTCTTTTGCCATGCCACCTTCATGTGGGACACCCGGTATCCGGGATCACTCCCCATCTCTCGCGTGTTCCACACATCTGCACACTTCTCGTTTGCATTGGTATCTCACTCAAGTTGTCGTTGCTGTGGCACCTCTTTCGTTCCGCCATGGTGACCAAATGCTTCATAATGCTCTTATCAACTTTTAATAAAATTTGCATAAACTTGCACGTGTCACCCGCATCATGTTAACAACATCAAGAATGTTTAATTTGTTGTTTGCATTAATTTGCTAAATGCATATGGGGATTTACCGGATTTGTTGTTTGTTATATCCGGCCCCATTTAAATTGTTTAGATGGTGCAGTTTTGTTATGCCTCACCTCTTGCCATGTTTAACAACTTTTAATATTGTTGAGTACCTAACCGAGAGTGAACTAAATAAGTGATGTGGTGTTCCGTCAATATGCAACGGAGTTGTATATTGAGCTCCACTTAATTTGTAGTATTGTTTGTGCACTTTGCCATGCCATGCTTCATTTAACCGGACATGCATCATACTTGATTGTGTATCATACCATGTTCATGTGCGGTTTGTTTACTATGTGGTGTGCTTCTTTTCCGGTGTTTGCTCCTTCGGGTTGGTTCCGTGAACGTCGCGTTTGTGAGGATCCGTTCGACTACGACCGTTTGTCTTCTTCACGGACTCGTTCTTCTTCCTTGCGGGATTTCTTTTTTTTTTTTTTTTTTTTTTTTTTTTTTTTTTTCTTTTTTTTTTTTTTTTTCTTTTTTTTTTTTTTTTTTTCTTCTTTTTTTTCTTCTTTTTTTTTTTTTTGTTTTTTTTTCTTCTTCATGGACTCGTTCTTCTTCCTTGCGGGATTTCAGGCAAGATGATCATACCCTCGAAATCACTACTATCTTTGCTATGCTAGATGCTCGCTCTTTTGCTATGCCAATGCTACGATGCCTACCACTTGCTTGTCAGCCTCCCAAATTGCCATGTTAAACCTCTAACCCACCATGTCCTAGCAAACCGTTGATTGGCTATGTTACCGCTTTGCTCAGCCCCTCTTATAGCGTTGTTAGTTGCAGGTGAAGATTGAAGTTTGTTCCTCGTTGGAACATGGAGATGTTGTTCCTTGTTGGAATATTTATTTACTTGTTGGGATATACAATATATCTTATTTAATTAATGCATCTATATACTTGGTAAAGGGTGGAAGGCTCGGCCCTATGCCTGGTGTTTTGTTCCACTCTTGCCGCCCTAGTTTCCGTCATATCGGTGTTATGTTCCCGGATTTTGCGTTCCTTACGCGGTTGGGTAATAATGGGAACCCCTTGACAGTTCGCCTTAAGTAAAGCTCTTCCAGCAATGCCCAACATTGGTTTTACCATTTGCCACCTAGCCTTTTCTTTTCCCTTGGGAGTCGCGCTCCTGAGGGTCATCATTATTTTACCCCCTGGGCCAGTGCTCCTCTGAGTGTTGGTCCAAACTAGAGTCCTGTGCAGTGCCCCCTCGGGGAAACTTGAGGTTTGGTTTTAGTTGTATGGAGCGCTCATCTGAGTGTGCCCTGAGAAAGAGATATGTGCAGCTCCTATCGGGATTTGTCGGCACATTCGGGCGGTGTTGCTAGTTTAGTTTTACCCTGTCGAAATGTCTTGTTGTACCGGGGCGCCGAGTCTGATCGGAACGTCTCGGGAGGAGGTCTATTCCTTCGTTGACCGTGAGAGCTTGTCATGGGCTAAGTTGGGACACCCCTGCAGGGATTTGAACTTTCGAAAGCCGTGCCCGCGGTTATGGGCAGATGGGAATTTGTTAATGTCCGGTTGTAGATAACTTGAACCTTAACTTAATTAAAATACATCAACCGCGTGTGTTACCGTGATGGTCTCTTTCCGACGGAGTCCGGGAAGTGAACACGGTGTTGGAGTTATGCTTGACGTAGGTTGCTCTAGGATCACTTCTTGATCATAGATTTTCGACCGTGCTTTTGCCTTCTCTTCTCGCTCTCATTTGCGTATGTTAGCCACCTTATATGCTAGTCGCTTGCTGCAGCTCCACCTCATACCTTTACCTTTCCCATAAGCTTAAATAGTCTTGATCGCGAGGGTGCGAGATTGCTGAGTCCCCGTGGCTCATAGATACTTCCAAAACCAGCTTGCAGGTGCCGATGAGCCCGTGCAGATGACGGTACCAAGCTCAGGAGGAGCTCGATGAAGATCTTGTTCTTTATGTGGTTTCGTTCTAGTTGATCAGTAGTGGAGCCCAGTTGGGGTCGATCGGGGACCGTGTCGCATTTGGGGTTCTTCTTTTATTTTGGTTCCGTAGACGGACCTTGATTTTATTTGGATGATGTAATGCTTTATTCATGTAATTGTGTGAAGTGGCGAGTGTAAGCCAACTATGTTTCTCTTCTTCCCCTATTTTATTACATGGGTTGTGTGAAGATTACCTCACTTGCGACATTGCTTTCAATGCGGTTATGCCTCTAAGTCGTGCTTCGAAACGTGGGAGATATAGCCGCATCGAGGGCGTTACACCATAGACCATGAGGCGACGGACGCCGAGTGAAATGGCCATGCGCAACCCATACAAAAGTGCTTCATATTCTGCTTCATTATTGGAGGAATCGAAGTGAATCTGGAGAACGTATCTGAGCTTATCTCCTTGGGGGGAGACTAATACTACCCCAGCACCGGAACCATTTAGCATATTAGATCCATCGAAGAACATGGTCCAGTGCTCCGAGTGAATTTGAGTCGGAAGTTGCTGTTCAATCCACTCGGCGACGAAATCTGCGATTGCTTGGGACTTGATAGCCTTCTTTGCTTCAAACTTAATATCTAGGGGAAGGAGTTCAATCGCCCACTTTGCCACTCGACCAGTTGCATCTCTATTGTGCAGAATCTCTGACAGTGGGGCGTCGCTGACGACTGTAATTGAGTGGTCAGAGAAGTAATGAGCAACCTTCTTCGTGGTCATATAAATCCCATATACAAGCTTCTGGTAATGAGTATATCTTTGTTTTGAAGGGGTCAAAACTTCAGACACATAATATACTGGACGCTGAACTCTGAAGGCCTTTCCTTCTTCTTCCCGCTCGACCGTAAGTACTGTACTGACAACTTGTCCCGTGGCCGCAATGTAAAGCAGCAGAGGCTCTTTACTGATTGGGGCAGCAAGCACCGGCTGGGTGGAGAGCAGAGCTTTGAGCTCTGCAAATGCTGCATCAGCTTCTGGAGTCCACTCGAACTTGTCAGACTTCTTCATCAGTCGGTAAAGAGGCAACGCCTTTTCACCGAGACGAGAAATGAATCGACTTAGAGCGGCTAAGCAACCTGAAAGCTTCTGGACATCGTGCACACGCACAGGACGCTTCATCCGGAGTATGGCACAGGTGACATAACAGAAGCATCCGAATGGAGTGATGAAAGCTGTTTTGATCTCGTCGGGTCCATACAGACGGATCTGATGGTACCCGGAATAGGCGTCCAGAAAAGACAATCGCCCGCACCCCACGGTCGAGTCGACTATTTGGTCGATGCGAGGGAGAGGAAAATGATCTTTCGGGCAGGCCCGATTGATATGTTTAAAATAAATGCACATGCGAAGTGACTTGTCCTTCTTGGGGACCATGACAACATTGGCGAGCCACTCGGAGTGGTAAATCTCTCGGATGAACTCCGCTGCTAAGAGCCGAGCCACCTCCTCGCCAATAGCTTTCCTCTTCTGGACGGCGGACCGTCGAAGATGTTCTTTCACATGCTTAAATTTTGGGTCGACTCATAGACGGTGCTCAGCCAGCCCCCTGGGAACTCCAGGCATGTCAGAGGGCTTCCATGCGAAGATGTCCCAGTTCTCACGGAGGAACTGGATGAGCGCTTCTTCCTATTTGGAGTTGAGCGTCGTTGAGATGTGAGTCGGGGCAGCATCGGGGTCGGTCGAGTGAACGTGGACTGGCTTTGTTTCACCGGACGACTGAAAAGCTGATTCTGAAGCAAGCTTCTTGGCTCGTAGCAATTCACTCGGATCAGCAGTCTTCTAGAACTCTTGCAGCTCGACCATTGCCATCTGAGCATCAACGATCTTTGAGCCTTTCTGAAAACACTCTTCCGCTTTCTTCCGATTGCCTGTAACAGTGATCACACCTCTGGGCTGGGCATCTTCAATTTGAGATACACATAACACGGTCGAGCCATGAAGCGTGCATAAGCTGGCCTGCCCAAAATAGCATGATAAGCACTTTGGAAGTCCACAACCTCGAATGTCAACTTTTCCTTGCGGTAATTCTTTGAATCACCGAAAACCACATCAAGAGCGATCTGGCCGAGTGACTCGGCTTTCTTCCCAGGAATGACTCCGTGGAAGCTCATGTTACTGGTACTGAGCCTGGACATCGGAATGCCTATCCCTTTCAATGTTTCTGCATACAGTATGTTCAGGCCACTGCCACCATCCATCAGGACTTTGGTCAGTCGAGTGCCTTCGACAATTGGGTCGACCACCAAAGCTTGCCTCCCAGGGGTGGCAATGTGCGTAGGGTGATCAGACTGGTCGAATGTGATGGCAGTCTGAGACCACTTCAGATAACTGGGTGTTGCCGGAGCAACCATATTCACCTCACGATTAATGACTTTCAGTCGACTTTTGCTTTCGACATCAGCAAAAATCATCAGGGTGGAATTGACTTGGGGGTATCCATCGTCACTATCTTCCTTGTCCTCAACTCTGTCCGACTCTTTTTCCTTATCTTTGGACTGCTTGCCCTGAAACTGCTGGATCAGGAGCCGGCACTGTCGAGTGGTGTGCTTTGGGTAAATAAGCTTACCCTCTTCATCTTTCTTGGTGTGGATGTGACATGGCAGATCCAAAACATCATTTCCATCTTGATCCTTAACTTTCTTGGGGTTCCAGGTCCCCTTGGGTTTTCCTTGGTTACGGCCAGGGCCTCCCCAGGGGCGGCTGGCTCGGCCTTCCGCTTCTGTTTCCGACTGGAATTTCCTCCGGCTTCTTGGGCGACTGCCTTGTGCTTGCCACTCCGGAGGCGATCTTCGTCTTCACCATTAGCGTATTTGGTGGCAATCTCCATCATCCGATTCAGAGACATCTCTCTAGTTCGACCGAACTTTAGATTCAATTCTCTGTACTTAACGCCTTCTTTAAAGGCACAAACTGCTTGATGATCTGGTACATTCTCAACTGTGTGATGCAATGTGATCCACCTCTGGATGTAATCCCTCAGAGTTTCATTCGGTTTCTGCACGCAAGACCGCAATTCTGTAAGGCCTGCAGGTCACTTGCGTGTTCCTTCAAAGGTTGTGACAAACACTCGGGAGAGGTCCTCCCAAGTGTAGATGCTGCTGGGTGCTAACTGATTCAGCCACGCTCTGGCTGAGCCCTCCAACATGAGAGGCAAAAGCTTCATAGCTACCTCATCATTGCCACCGCCAATCTGGACAGCCACCCGGTAATCTTCGAGCCAAGTGTCAGGCTTAGACTCACCGGTGAACTTGCTGACTCCAGTCGCCAACCTGAAGTTGGGAGGAATCACTGCGGCTCTGATGGCTCAACTGAAACACTCTGGCCCTGAAACAGGTACTCTGCTGTTGGCAGGCGCATCTCTGTCGTGGCCTTCTCGGTGAGCTCTGTTCCTGTCAACCAAACCTTGAACGAGGATGGATCTTGCGTCAAAGCCTGGGTCCCTGGGGTCGACTGGAATCTTCCGCCCAACACTATGAGGGCGTCTGTCATCCCGCTGCCGAGGCGCATATGACCCACTCCTCGGGGGAGGGGTTGGCACTCGACGCCGATCATCACGATCGAATCGGTGATCATACTGCTCATTTCTTCTGTACTGATCGTGCCGGTCTCCGCGTCCCTCACGCCTCGGGGGCGATCTTGGGCTGTGAGTCGACTGGACTGTATCCGTTGCAACGGATCGACTGTGGATCCTATTCCGCGACTGAGAAACAGCGGAATTCTGGTTTCCCGCTGCCCGGAGCAACGCTCTGATTTGCAACAAGCCCCTGCCAGCCTCCGACTGGGAGGGCTGAATCGATTCTGCTATACGGGCCGCGGTTGCCAAATTCTGAACTGGGGTTCGATATACCTGTGTAGGCGGGAAGAGCTGACGTCGACTGGACTCGGGAGCTCGCTGACGCGCTTGTTTGTCGAGTATTCGCTGGAGATTCTCCAGTCGAGTGCACTCGGCCAAGTTAGCCATGCGCGCGTCCTCCAAGGCCCGGGCCTCGGGGGTTTCTCCGACGATAGGAGTGTGGAGTGCATCCATGTTCCGGCGGCGAAGCTGCTCTCGCTGCAATGACGTGAGAGGTTCGGGGAGATACTCATCGTGGGGATGCGACGGGTCGCCTCCACCCGCGCCTCCATCGGTGCAAGGGAAACCGGGAGGACTGTGTGTTCCATCGACCGCCAGAACCTCAGCCGCTGGGTCGCTGCTGTCGCACTCGGATGCGGTCTCCGCGGAGCCAGTCGACAGGTCGAACAGGCCGTAGAGGGATTCGTCGGGCTCGATTGCCGCGACTTGTGGGGCTGCCGACTGGCGAGCCACGACATGCCTCACCCACCTCTGAAGTCTCAACCGACCGGAGCACTTGCGCCGGTGGGAGACAGGGCGGGAAGATGACACGGGAGCCGACCGATACTGGGTCGACGGCTGCTGCAGGAGGACGCCACGAACACATGCGCGGAAGTGCGTCGCACCGCGGACGGGGAGCGCGTCGATGTCGAGTGGAGCCTCCTGAAGCCAAGCGGAGTCGTCGGCGATGAACGTGAGCGCGCCGAGATGGATCTTGTGGCCCTCCACCAAATCTCCGCACGAAAACATGATCAAAGGGATCGGAAAAATCGCAACTTCTCCAACTAGGCGCTAAGACTCCGGCTCCACGGTGGGCGCCAACTGTCGTGGTTCTAACTCTGACAGTGGTGTAGGGGGGTATGTATGGAGAGGCTAGATCTTAGCTATGGAGGAGTCGTAAGCACACGAGGATTACGAGTTCAGGCCCTTCTCGGAGGAAGTAACAGCCCTACGTCTCGGTGCCCGGAGGCGGTCGACTGGATTATGTGTGTATGAATTACAGGGGTGCGAACCCTTTACACTGAGGAGGGGGGTGGCTTATATAGAGTTCACTGGCCCCCTCCGGCCCTCAGTTGTGTAGGGTCTTAAATACATTAAAGTCGGGCATTACTGGTAACGCCTCTAATAAAGTGCTATGATGACCATAAAGGCTATTTAAGGGCCGACCGTTTGCCTGCGGGGTGACTTTAGATCTCCTGGCAGTTGAGTGGTTGACTTCGTGGTCGAGTGATAGTTTCCTGGTCGAGTGTCTTGAATTCGCCGAGTGGGATACCTTGAAGTCGATTGAAAGGTGACTTCTTCTAGGGATGTCCTTGGGTAGGGTTCTTAGGACAGGTCCATGCCCCTACCCTAGGTTCATAGCTTCATCAGCGGCCGCGCCGCCTCGCCGCTCCGGCGACCTGCTCCGGCCATCCCCTCGCGCCGGCGAGCGTCTCCAAGTCCGACTCCGGCGAACTACGACTCCGGCGAACATCAGGACGGGTGCAGCTACAGTAGATCTCGGATCTGGAAAAATCCCCTCAGGTTGACTTTCCCCCGAAACCCTAATTTATTTGCGTTTTTCATCATGTCAAATCTCCGCATCCATAGCTCCGATTTGAGCATGTAGTATATCAAAATGTTCGCCTCAGAGAGTACATCATTTCATCTCACTGCATAATTTTCATTTGAGCTCATCTTGATGCCCGAAATGCTGTTGGAAGAGGGCTATATGATATAATTGTCAGATCTGTTTCATCAAATAGCTATTTGTCATTTTTGCCATGATTAATGTGTGCATGATATGCTCCTGAGCTCTACATGAGTTTTGTTATATGCCATGCCATCTTTTCAGAGGTGCTTACCATGTATTTTTGTGGCATGTGTGGTGACTAGCACAAGCTTGCAAAGTAGTGCATTCGATAATGCTGATTTCAGGGACTTAGAATTTCTCTAAGTCCTTGTTCTGATTTTGTCATTATGCCATATGTTCATGTTGTTTCCTATTGATCCGTGCCTCTTTTGAGGATGATCAGTAAGGATGTTTTGTTAACATTGTGGTGCTCTCTCCATCCATGTCTTTGTTTGCAATTATGGAGCACCCTAGCTTGAGTCAATTGAGCTCTACTTTTGCTATTTCGTGATTCCTGGCAGATTGTTTACTTGTTACCGATTTTGCCGAGGATGTTGTTATTGATCCGTGCATGCTATGTTGTTGTTCTTGCCATGCCTAGCTTCTATGATATGTATTCTTGATGTGTGTATACTTAGTTTGTCATGCCATGCTCTATAGTGAGTGCATCGAGCTCGTAAACATGCCTACTCGTTAACAGATTTGCATGCTCCAGTTTTTCACCAAGTCTGTAATCTGTTTATGTTTTTGCCATGTTCACATGCTTGCAACTGTAATTTCTGATCTCTTTTGGCTCAAGGTCATAAGGGAATTTTGTTAAGTGCTTTGAGTAGCTTCATGCCATGCCTTGATTTGCCATGTTAAGTTCCTGTAACATATAGTTTTCATGCTCCAAAGTGTGCTACCTGATGTTAAATTCCAGACTTGTGTTAATTTCACTAAGTCTGAAACCTGTTATCATTTGCACTTTTGCCATACTTGTTTGAACCTGTTAATGGATGAATTGGCCGTAGCTCAGTGTTCATCTTTTGTCAAGCATCATGAGTGGATCCCTTCCATATTTTTTTGTCATGTTTGAGTGTTGTAGCCTAATTATCATGATGCATTTAGATGGCTACTTGCTGTTTATCGCAGACCGGTGCCATATTTGTTTTGCTTGCCATTTCCAAACCGTGCATCTGATTCCGGTGATCTTTATATCGATTTCAACTGAAATCACCTCACCTTTCCAGTGGCACTCTTGGATTTCCAAGTTGAGGCCAGGTTCAATCATTCCTTGTCAAATCTTGCATATGCATCACATATCGCAACCCGCATAGCATACCATGTTTGCATCATGTTGTTCGAGCTTTGCACGTGGTTGATTGTGTTCCTTTTGCTTGTTTGTCTTGTTTGGGTAGAGCCGGGAGATGAGTTCGCTAACGAGGAGCCCATTGAGTTTGCTTACGAGGATCAAGTCAACTCTGACAACTTTGCAGGCAAGATGATCATACCCCTCGAAATCACTTCTATCTTTGATTGCTAGATGCTCGCTCTTTTGCTATGCCTATGCTACGATACCTACCACTTGCTTATCATGCCTCAAATTGCCATGTCAAACCTCTAACCCACCATGTCCTAGCAAACCGTTGATTGGCTATGTTACCGCTTTGCTCAGCCCCTCTTATAGCGTTGCTAGTTGCAGGTGAAGATTGGAGATCGTTCCTTGTTGGAACATGTTTATTTTGTTGGGATATCACCATATTATCTTGTTATCTTAATGCATCTATATACTTGGTAAAGGGTGGAAGGCTCGGCCTTTTTGCCTAGTGTTTTGTTCCACTCTTGCCGCCCTAGTTTCCGTCATATCGGTGTTATGTTCGGATTTTGCGTTCCTTGCGCGGTTGGGTGATAATGGGAACCCTTGACAGTTCGCCTTGAATAAAACTCCTCAGCAATGCCCAACCTTGGTTTTACCATTTCCCACCTAGCCTCTTTTTCCCTTGGGTTTCCGGAGCCCGAGGGTCATCTTTAAACCCCCCTGGGCCAGTGCTCCTCTGAGTGTTGGTCCGAACTGGGCAGCCTGCGGGGCCACCTCGGGGAAACTCGAGGGTTGGTTTTACTCGTAGCTTGACCTATCTGAGTGTGCCCTGAGAACGAGATATGTGCAGCTCCTATCGGGATTTGTCGGCACATTCGGGCGGTGTTGCTGGACTTGTTTTTTACCATTGTCGAAGTTGTCTTGTAGAACCGGGATGCCGAGTCTGATCGGAATGTCTCGGGAGAAGTATATCCTTCGTTGACCGTGAGAGCTTGTGATGGGCTAAGTTGGGACTCCCCTGCAGGGGTTTGAACTTTTGAAAGCCGTGCCCACGATTATGGGCAGATGGGTATTTGTTAATGTCCGGTTGTAGATAACTCGAACCTTAACTTAATTAAAATGAATCAACTGCGTGTGTTACCGTGATGGTCTCTTCTCGGCGGAGTCCGGGAAGTGAACACGGTGTTGGAGTAATGTTTGCCATAGGTTGTTCTATAGTTCTTCGTTCGTGCTTTGCCTTCTCTTCTCGCTCTCTTTTGCGAACAGGTTAGCCACCATGTATGCTAGTCGCTTGTTGCAGCTCCACATATTACCTTGCCTTACCTATAAGCTTAAATAGTCTTGATCGCGAGGGTGCGAGATTGCTGAGTCCCCGTGACTCACAGATTACTTCCAAACCAGATGCAGGGACCGATGATTCTGTTCCAGATGCGCTTGAGCTCAAGTGGGAGTTCGACGAAGACTCTCGCCGTTACTACGTGTCTTTCCCTGATGATCAGTAGTGGTGCCCAGTTGGGGCGATCGGGACCGTGTCGCATGTTGGGGTTGATCTTTTATTTTGGTACCGTAGTCGGACCATGAGTGTATTGGATGATTGTAATGTTATTCATGTATTTGTGTGACGTGGCGAGTGTAAGCCAACTATGTACCTTTTTCCCCTATTATCTTTTTACATGGGTTGTTGTGAAGATTACCTTACTTGCGACATTGCTTTCAATGCGGTTATGCCTCTAAGTCGTGCTTCGACACGTAGGAGATATAGCCGCATCGAGAGCGTTACAAGTTGGTAATCAGAGCCTTCCCCGACCTTAGGAGCCCCCTTGCTTGATCGAATTAGCTGACGGTGTTGAGTCTAGAAAATTGTTTTGAGTCATTTAGGAATTATACATCGGAGAGTTTAGGAATTCTTTTTACTCCCCAGTCCCTTCATCACTCTGGTAAGGCATCCTGACGTAGAGTTTTGACTCTTCTCTTCTCAAATTTCACTAATTTTTTTTAGGATCACGCGGGTATCTTGGAATCGTTCCGATCGATTTGTGACGAGAACATTGTTCTTGGTGCCTCCTATCATTTAGGTGTTGTGGCAGTGTCCCGGGGAGTTGAGCTTCGAGGTGTTGTCGTCACAATTTTATCGTTGCAGTTCTGGAATACCTGAGTTTAGTTTCGCTGACATCGAAAATCTCTTTTATGCAGTTGTTGGTGAGATAACCTCGACGCCACCCAGTACTGGGGCGGGAGTTTGGGAGTATTGCCATAACTTGTATAACAGATGCTTTTCGAAGGTTGAGGTAGACGATTTCCGAAGTTTTTCTCGGTTATGTGTTGAAGGATGGATACAGCTGGATGTAGGATTTGCTAGATTTGGGTGAGATATTATGCTTCCCCTGTATCCCCAACACCTGATTGCATAACCGGAAAGGTTCGGGAGTTTCATAGGTGGGAATTCTTGTAGCTCTAGTTCTTCTTCCACAGATATTTGGTTTGAGATTGGGTGATCTTTACCGAGTATTCGTTCTTGTTCCGTACCTTGTTGGTGTTATTCTTCTACCTAAATTCTAAGTGGCTTCTCAATTTATGGATATGTGACCATTTCAATTGGAATGCATTCGTTCATTTTGCTCGGATGTGAAGACTTTATGTTGCAATTTCAACCTGTTTGATTCAGCTTCAATATTTGTCTATCAATGTGCTAATGGATGTCAACCTCTTCAGGATGGCTCCTCCAACGCGTACGACTCCGAATCCTGATCCGCCACCACCACCTCCACCTCCGGAGGCATGGCAAGCTGTGATGGCCGCTACCAATGCAAACACGCAGCTGATCATGCAACTTCTTCAAGAGCGCAACCAAGGGAACCAGGGCAGCAATCAGAATCACTTTGCTACACTCAACCAGTTCCTTGTTAACCAGCCAAAGACCTTCAGCAATTGTGTTGAGGCAACTGACGCTGATGATTGGCTCGTGGGCATAGGCAAGCATTTCGAGTGCAATAACGTCAGGCCTGAGGACTTTGTCAAGTTCGCTTCCTTCGAACTCAAAGACCAAGCTGCAGAATGGTTTCAGCAGTACACAGATTCCAGAGGAGGCCGTGTGATTACCTGGGATGAATTCCGTCAAGTCTTCAAAGCTCATCATATTCCCCAGAGTGTGGTTGAAAGCAAGCGTGAGGAATTCCGCAACCTGAAGCAAGGCTCTATGTCTGTCTACGAGTACAACAAGATGTTTCAGAAGCTCGCCCGCTTTGCTAAGCAAGACGTCCCTGATGAGAAGAGCATGATATACTAGTTTAGGGGTGGTCTCAGAGAAGAAATCCAGCTAGCTCTTGTCCTCTTTGAGCCCAGGAGGTACGATGAGTTTTACAACATGGCAATGAAGCAAGAGACTGCTCAACTAAAGTGCGATGCTTCCAAGAAGCGAGTCATAGATGCTACTCCTTCTTCCTCAACTCAAGTGGCTAAGCATCAGAAGTATTGGCTTCCTCCTCCTCCGTTCCGTCAGCCTTATCAGCAGAAGAGCAAAGGTGGCAGTGGATCTTCCCACCCACCCAACCCTGGCTTTCAGAACAAGACTTCGTCTCAAGCTCCAAGATCGAGTGCTCTGTATCACCGTCCGCTTTCAGAGGTCACGTGCAACAAGTGCCAACAGAAGGGTCACTATGCCAACAAATGCTTCAATCAGAGGCGTCTCCCTCCTCCTCCTCCCGTGAGATCGGCAAGTACAGCTGTGGTCAAGCATAGCCCCAAGCACGCCAAGGTCAACTTGTTGAACGCAGCTCAAGCAGAGGACTCGCCAGATGTCATCATGGGTAACCTTACTGTTGACGATGTTCCTGCAAAAGTACTTTTTGATACTGGTGCATCACATTGTTTCATGTCAAAGCCATTTTTTTGCCAAGAATGAATTCGTTTCTTCTCATTTGGGCAAACAAATGGATATCGTTTCTCCCGGCAAACGTTTGAGTGCAAGTTTGGAGGTTCCAGATGTTACTATCACGTTGGGCGATTACAAGTTTCTTTCTTCTCCAATGGTCCTTGGTAACTCAGATATTGATCTTATTCTCGGGATGGATTGGCTTTCTAAGCACAAGGCTCAGCTTGATTGTGCTGCCAGGCAGATTCAATTGACTCATTCGTCTGAGATTTAATTGTCTTTGCCGCTCGGGATGATACCATCCGTTTGTTTTCTCTCAATGAGAAGGGTGAACTGGATGCCATCTCTCAAATTCCAGTCGTTTGTAAATATCAAGACGTCTTTCCAGAAGAGCTTCCAGGAATGCCTCCGCACCGGCCAGTTGAATTCGTGATCGATCTTGAGCCTGGCACGGAACCTGTTTGCAAACGTCCTTACAAGCTTGGACCTGAAGAGTTGAAGGAGCTGAAGAAGCAACTCGATATTCAAGAGCGAATGGGTCTTATCCGACCTAGTTCTTCTCCGTGGGGTTGTGGAGTTCTTTTTGTGAAGAAGAAGGATGGAACGGACCGACTTTGTGTTGACTACCGTCCATTGAACAAGAAGACTATCAAGAACAAGTACCCACTTCCCAACATCAATGAGTTGTTCAAACAACTCGAAGGTGCTCAAGTATTCTCCAAGCTTGATCTCCGTATGGGCTATCACCAGATTCGAATCCGTGAGCAAGATATTCCCAAGACGGCTTTCAGAACAAGCTATGGTTCATATGAATACACTGTCATGTCTTTTGGCCTCGTCAATGCTCCTCCGACTTTCTCTCGCATGATGAACTTCATCTTCAACGCCTACACAAATGACTGTCTTGGTCTATCTCGATGACATTCTGGTCTTTTCGAAGAACAAGGAAGATCATGCCAAGCACTTGCGTTTGGTGCTCGATAAGCTCAGGGAACATCAGTTCTACGCCAAGTTTTCAAAGTGCGAGTTTTGGCTCGATGAGGTTCTCTATCTTGGGCATATCATCTCTGCCAAGGGCATAGCGGTAAATCCTGAGAAGGTGTCTGCAATTGTGAATTGGGAACCACCTCAGAACGTGAAGCAACTCCACAGCTTCCTTGGTCTCGCAAGCTACTGTCGAAGGTTCGTTGAGAACTTTTCAAAGATCGCAAAGCCTCTTTCCAACCTTCTCCAGAAACACGTCAAGTATGTTTGGTCTCCGGAATGTGACATGGCTTTCAACACTTTGAAAGAGAAATTGGTCACTGCTCCAGTTCTGACTCCTCCTGATGAATCCAAACCATTCGAGGTCTTCTGCAATGCCTCTCTTCAAGGTCTTGGTGCAGTGTTGATGCAAGAGAAGAAAGTTGTGGCTTATACCTCTCGCCAGTTGAAGCCCAACGAGAAGAACTACCCCACTCATGAGCTCGAGTTGGCAACAGTTGTGCATGCTCTTTTGACTTGGAGACATCTCTTATTGGGAAGAAAAGTGGACATCTTCACTGACCACAAGAGTCTCAAGTACATCTTCACTCATCCTAATCTCAATCTCAGGCAGACTCGTTGGGTCGAAATGATTCAAGAGTATAATCCGAGTATCGAGTATACTCCAGGCAAGGCCAATGTGATTGCTGACACTTTGAGAAGGAAGGCTTACTGCAAGAGTCTGATTCTCAAGCCTTACCAACCTGAGCTTTGTGAAGCTTTCCGCAAACTCAATCTGCAAGTTGTTCCTCAAGGTTTTCTCGCCAACCTTCAAGTCTCTCCTACTTTGGAAGATCAGATTCGCGAGGCTCAAGTTCTTGATGCTATGGTGAAGAAGGTGAAGATTGGGATTGCCAAGAGTCAACCCAAGTACAAATGCTATCGCCTTGATGATAAGGATACTCTTTTCTTCGAGGATCGTATTGTTGTGCCTAAAGGTGACCTTCGTAAATTTATTATGAATGAGGCTCACAATTCACTCCTCTCCATCCACCCTGGGAGTACGAAGATGTACCAGGACCTCAAGCAGGCTTATTGGTGGACTCGAATGAAGCGTGAGATTGCTCAGTTCGTGAATGAATGTGATGTCTACAGAAGAGTGAAGGCAGAACACCAACGACCAGCTGGTCTCCTCCAACCTCTTGCCATTCCAGAATGGAAGTTTGACCACATTGAGATGGACTTCGTGACTGAGTTTCCAAAGTCCAAGCGTGGCAATGATGCTATATTCGTTGTCATCGACAAACTCACTAAAGTGGCTCACTTTCTGCCTATCAAAGAGTCTATCACTGCAGCTCAATTGGCGGAGCTGTATACCTCTCGGATTGTCTCTCTGCACGGCATTCCACAGTTGATATCTTCAGACCATGGCAGCATCTTTACCTCCAAGTTTTGGGATTCTTTTCAGAAGGCCATGGGCACCAACATCCGCTTCAGCACAGCTTTCCATCCTCAAACTAGCAGTCAAGTCGAGCGTGTCAATCATATTCTTGAAGATATGCTCAGGGCTTGCGTGATCTCCTTCGATATGAAGTGTGAAGATTGTCTTCCATATGCTGAATTCTCCTACAACAACAGTTTTCAAGCAAGTTCGGGCAAGGCCCCATTCAAAATTCTCTATGGCAGGAAGTGCCGTACTCCTCTTAACTGGTCAGAGACCGGTGAACGTCAACTTCTTGGAAATGACTTGATCACAGAGGCAGAGGAAATGTGCAAAGTCATTCGTGATAACCTCAAAGCAGCGCAATCGCGCCAGAAGAGCTACTATGATAGTAAGCATCGTGATTTGGCTTTCGAGATCGGAGACCATGTTTACCTCCGCGTCTCTCCAATGAAAGGTACTCGTCGCTTCGGTATCAAAGGGAAGCTTGCCCCTAGATACGTGGGTCCTTTCAAGATCGTCAGCAAGAGAGGCGATCTCGCCTATCAACTCGAGCTTCCTTCAAACTTTGCAAATGTGCACGACGTGTTCCATGTCTCTCAGCTCCACAAGTGCTTCAAGACTCCTGACCGCACCGTCAACTTCGAAGACATTGATCTCCAAGAAGACCTCTCCTATCGTGAGCACCCAGTTGCTATTCTTGAAGAGACTGAACGCAAGACTCGCAATAAGTCAATCAAATTCCTCAAAGTCAAGTGGTCACACCATTCCGACTGGGAAGCCACCTGGGAACGTGAGGATCACCTCCGTTCTGAGTACCCAGCATTCTTCCAGTCCTAGATCTCGGGAGGAGATCCTTTCGTAGTGGTGGAGTGTTGTAACACCCCGGATGTAATTTACCTTATATGTATCCCAACTCTTGCCGTTTCCGGCGCTAAGTTATTTTATTTTCCTCGGGTTCGGGTTTTTGTCTTCATGTGTTGTTGCCTTTGTCATGCATCTCATATCATGTCATCATGTGCATTGCATTTGCATATGTGTTCGTCTCATGCATCCGAGCATTTTCCCCGTTGTCCGTTTTGCATTCCGGCGCTCCTACCTCCTCCGGTGGTCCTTTCTACCTCTTTTTGTGTGGGGGGGGGGGTTAAACATTTCCGGATTGGACCGAGACTTGTCATGCGGCCTTGGTTTACTACCGGTAGACCGCCTGTCAAGTTTCGTGCCATTTGGACTTCGTTTGATACTCCAACGGTTAACCGAGGGACCGAGAAGGCCTCGTGTGTGTTGCAGCCCAACACCCTTCCATTTTGGCCCAAAACCCACCAAAAACCTTTCCATCATCTAGAGCGTTCGATCATGATCGCGTGGCCGAAAACCGCACTCCATTTGGAGCTTCCTAGCTCCCTCTATGCCTATATATAGATCCTCTCCCGAAATTCCCGGATCTCTTTCAACCCCAAACCCTAAAAATCTACCCCGCCGCCGCCGGACAATGTCCGTTTTCCGCCGAACGAGACGCGCCGCCGCCCCGAGCCACTAGGGGGCCGCCACGTGTCCTCCCCGTCGGCACCACCGCGCGCGGCCCGCCTGGCCCGCGTTAGGCCCCCGCGGCCAAGATCGGCGGCGCCGCCGCCCGTCTCCTTCCTCCTCCCGCGCGGTCGAGCGCGTCCGAGCCGACCTGCTCCTCCGTCGCTCCGGCCGCCGCCGACGCCATCGCCGGCGACCTCCGGTGCGGTCGCACCTCGCCGGACCTCACCTCCTCGGCGCCCCCGACGCCACCAAGTCCACCACCACGGCCGCGCCGCCCCTCGCCACTCCGGCGACCCGCTCCGGCCATCCCCTCGCGCCGGCGAGCGTCTCCAAGTCCGACTCCGGCGAACTACGACTCCGGAGAACATCGGGACGGGTGCAGCTACAGTAGATCTCGGATCTGGAAAAATCCCCTCGGGTTGACTTTCCCCCGAAACCCTAATTTATTTGCGTTTTTCATCATGCCGTATCTCCACATGCCGCATTCGTCTCAGAGAGTACATCATTTCATCTCATTGCATCATTTTCATTTGAGCTCATCTTGATGCCCTAAATGCTGTTGGAAGAGGGCTATACGATATAATTGTCAGATTTGTTTCATCAAATAGCTATTTGTCATTTTTGCCATGATTAATGTGTGCATGATATGCTCCTGAGCTCTACATGAGTTTTGTTATATGCCATGCCATCTTTTCAGAGGTTCTTACCATGTATTTTTGTGGCATGTGTTGTGACTAGCACAAGATTGCAAAGTAGTGCATTCGTTAATGCTGATTTCAGGGACTTAGAATTTCTCTAAGTCCTTGTTCTAATTTTGTCATTATGCCATATGTTCATGTTGTTTCCTATTGATCCGTGCCTCTTTTGAGGATGATCAGTAAGGATGTTTTGTTAACATTGTGGTGCTATATCCATCCATGTCTTTTTTTGCAATTATGGAGCACCCTAGCTTGAGTCAATCGAGCTCTACTTTTGCTATTTCATGATTCCTAGCAGATTGTTTACTTGTTAGCGATTTTGCCGAGGATGTTGTTATTGATCTGTGCATGCTATGTTGTTGTTATTGCCATGCCTAGCTTCTATGATAGGTATTCTTGATGGTTGTATGCTTAGTTTATCATGCCATACTCTGTAATGAGTGCATCGAGCTCGTGAACATGCCTACTCGTTAACAGATTTGCATGCTCCAGTTTTTCACTAAGTCTGTAATCTGTTTATGTTTTTGCCATGTTCACATGCTTGCAATTGTAATTTCTGATCCCTTTTGGCTCAAGGTCACTAAGGGAATTTTGTTAAGTGCTTTGAGTAGATTCATTCAATGCCTTGCTTTGCCATGTTAAGTTCCTGTAACATATAGTTTTCATGCTCCAAAGTGTGCTACCTGATATTAAATTCCAGACTTGTGTTAATTTCACTAAGTCTGAAACCTGTTATCATTTGCACTTTTGCCATACTTGTTTGAACCTGTTAATGGATGAATTGGCCATAGCTAAGTGTTTATCTTTTGTCAAGCATCATGAGTGGATCCCTGCCATGTATTTTGTTGTCATTTTTGAGTGCTGTAGTCTAATTATCTTGATGCATTTAGATGGCTACTTGCTGTTTATCGCAGACCGGTGCCATATTTGTTTTGCTTGCCATTTCCAAACCGTGCATCCGATTCCGGTGATCTTTATATCGATTTCAACTGAAATCACCTCACCTTTCCAGTGGCACTCTTGGATTTCCAAGTTGAGGCCAGATTCAATCATTCCTTGTCAAATCTTGCATATGCATCACATATCGCAACCCGCATAGCATACCATGTTTGCATCATGTTGTTCGAGCTTTGCACGTGGTTGATTGTGTTCCTTTTGCTTGTTTGTCTTGTTTGGGTAGAGCCGGGAGATGAGTTCGCTAACGAGGATCCCATTGAGTTTGCTTACGAGGATCAAGTCAACTCTGACAACTTTGCAGGCAAGATGATCATACCCTCGAAATCACTTCTATCTTTGCTTGCTAGATGCTCGCTCTTTTGCTATGCCTATGCTACGATACCTACCACTTGCTTATCATGCCTTCCAAAATTGTCATGTCAAACCTCTAACCCACCATGTCCTAGCAAACCATTGATTGGCTATGTTACCCCTTTGCTCAGCCCCTCTTATAGCGTTGCTAGTTGCAGGTGAAGATTGGAGATCGTTCCTTGTTGGAACATTGTTTATTGTTGTGTTATCACCATATTATCTTGTTATCTTAATGTATCTATATACTTGGTAAAGGGTGGAAGGCTCGGCCTTTTGCCTAGTGTTTCGTTCCACTCTTGCCGCCCTAGTTTCCGTCATATCGGTGTTATGTTCCCGGATTTTTGCGTTCCTTGCGCGGTTGGGTGATAATGGGAACCCCTTGACAGTTCGCCTTGAATAAAACTCCTGCAGCAATGCCCAACCTTGGTTTTACCATTTTCCACCTAGCCTCTTTTTCCCTTGGGTTTCCGGAGCCCGAGGGTCATCTTATTTAAACCCCCCTGGGCCAATGCTCCTTTGAGTGTTGGTCCGAACTGGGCAGCCTGCGGGGCCACCTCGGGGAAACTCGAGGGTTGGTTTTACTCGTAGCTTGACCTATCTGAGCGTGCCCTGAGAACGAGATATGTGCAGCTCCTATCGGGATTTGTCGGCACATTCGGGCGGTGTTGCTGGACTTGTTTTACCATTGTCGAGGATGTCTTGTAGAACCGGGATGCCGAGTCTGATCGGAATGTCTCGGGAGAAGTAATATCCTTCGTTCACCATGGGAGCTTGTGATGGGCTAAGTTGTGACTCCCCTGCAGGGATTTGAACTTTCGAAAGCCGTGCCCGCGGTTATGGGCAGATGGGAATTTGTTAATGTCCAGTTGTAGATAACATGAACCTTAACTTAATTAAAATGAATCAACTGCGTGTGTAACCGTGATGGTCTCTTCTCGACGGAGTCCGGGAAGTGAACACGGTGTTGGAGTAATGTTTGACGTAGGTTGTTCTATAGTTCTTCGTTCGTGCTTTGCCTTCTCTTCTCACTCTCTTTTGCGAACAGGTTAGCCACCATGTATGCTAGTCGCTTGTTGCAGCTCCACATATTACCTTGCCTTACCTATAAGCTTAAATAGTCTTGATCGCGAGGGTGCGAGATTGCTGAGTCCCCGTGACTCACAGATTACTTCCAAACCAGATGCAGGGACCGATGATTCTGTTCCAGATGCGCTTGAGCTCAAGTGGGAGTTCGACGAAGACTCTCGCCGTTACTACGTGTCTTTCCCTGATGATCAGTAGTGGTGCCCAGTTGGGGCGATCGGGACCGTGTCGCATGTTGGGGTTGATCTTTTATTTTGGTACCGTAGTCGGACCATGAGTGTATTGGATGATTGTAATGTTATTCATGTATTTGTGTGACGTGGCGAGTGTAAGCCAACTATGTACCTTTTTCCCCTATTATCTTTTTACATGGGTTGTTGTGAAGATTACCTTACTTGCGGCATTGCTTTCAATGCGGTTATGCCTCTAAGTCGTGCTTCGACACGTAGGAGATATAGCCGCATCGAGGGCGTTACACTATGCCTCTAAGTCGTGCCCCGACACATGGGAGATATAGCCTCATTGTGGGTGTTACATGCGCCAAACATGTCTAGGGTTACAAAAGACCGGGATCAAAGAGATTAGGGTATCAATTTCAGGGATTCCGAGGCGTGGGTTCATTTGCGCCTATCTCTACGAAGTGAGGGTTTATTTGAGACTTCACTCCATCCAGGGAGAAGATAAAGCTCGTTTCGGTTGGCTGTTTGGTTCCACGGCTTGCATTGCCACATTTTGTCATACATTTTAGTCAAATTTGTCTAAGATGAATAACATGAGAGTCACAAGTTGACAAGTCTAAGAAAATCTTGCCACACTTTTTATGTGTATGCTATGTGGGACCCTAGTGTGGCTTGTCTAAAATGTGGCTTGAACCAAATACTCATCTAACTTGATCAATTTTGCCTAATCTTAAGTGTGTCAAAATTTGACAAAGTTAGTTAGAAACCAAACAACCCCTTCCTTTTTCACCCGTGTAGATTGCCAGCAGTCACGTGATCAGGATCGAAGCGCCATCAAGTCGTTCGGCAGTTTTGCAAATGAAATTTGGTGTGCCAGATACATTAATCAAAATATATAACATGCATTACCTGTGTTGCAGACGTTGATGCAACTTGGTGCAGCAGCAGTCTGACCGTAAACCATGAAGCCAAGGAAGATCAATCACTTGCGGTGTGGGCGTGTAGCTAAGAGAAACAACACATGAATCGACATGCATCTAAACCAAGAGAGGCATCGTCACCATCGCCAACAACAATTTTTTTTCTTTCTTTCAGGAAAGTAGTCCGCGATTTCATTACTAATTTACCATATCACCATGAGCTACCGTACACGTCTGAACAACGTCCAAAACGTAGTAGAACTGTAGAAGTACAAAGATTGAAGAACAACTATCCAAGCGACCAAACCATTCGCGGAAATAACAGCCTGCCCCATGCTCCTCTGACCTTGGCCCATTAACTGGCTCCAGTGATCATCAGAAAATAGATGAGGAGCCACCCGCCGCTTCACCACATCCATCATCTTCCCCACCTCCGGCCATCCAAAAAAACCGGTCTAGCCTAGGGAGATCTATAGGTTCGACCGCTCGAAGCTCTCCTCTCGAGATTCGAGTCACCTCTTTTTCCGCAAGATTTATTTATTGTATAGAGCGAGAGGGTTCGGGTGAACTCGCAAACATAGCAGCGATAACAAAAAGGTATTGAATGTTTTGATTTTGGGACCGCTTTGATGGACTTACTGTATATCCTAATCGAGAGACAATCGGAAGATGAGTAGTGCCATAAAGGACTCTTGATTTCCCAGTAGTAGTGCTATGAAGCCATGATATTCGGAGACTGCTGGTAGGCTGGTAGCCTAGATCGTAACTTCAGTAAGCAAGCGACTCGGGTAGGGGAGAGGGGATGGGACAGGAATTGACTGGAAGTCGGGAGTGCCTCGTTGGTTTCATGGTAACGAGAGTATTACAGCGAGTATTATATATGCATGTCAACTAGACAATTTTACCGATGTGGAATGGAATTAAATGAAGAAAGAGAGGCTTAAGTATCATATCATGATACCGTATCATAATAAATGCAATGCTAATATGTGTCATGCATGATAATAAATAAGTTTATGTATGATACTAGTGTATGATATTATGCATTATGGAGATAGTATCATACACTAGTATCAAATGCATGATATTAAGTTATGATACTACCCACAACAAGCAGCCTTATGAAGAATGAAACGGCTGGGAATTAAGGCGACAGGGAAACAACAGAACACGAACATTCATTATGACCATATAAATGATATGGCTGACTTTTGGATTTCGGAGCAAATCTAATAGTCTGCTCTACTAATAATCTAGGAAGGGCAAAGGAAGATCTATTTTCATCATGGGACCACTTGTTGATGATGTGGCCTGACATGGCGTTATGCATGTGGAGAATTGCTGATCTGACTGGACCAGTGATATGAAGGGGCTGTATGTTAAGAGAAATAAGGTAGTGGAAGGCTCCTATTTAGATATAGTAGATTGAAATCACATGCATTAAAGTATTATCTAGACTTACCTCAATTTAGCCCCGAATAGGCAAGCACTCGTTACATCACAGCATGCACCAAGTTATTCAAAAACGGGAGGCCCTACACATGTAAGAAAATGCTAAATATTAGTCATTAGAAACAAAGCCTCAATATTGTAAAATATAGACAAAAAATGCAAGAAAACACTACCCATATCCATCCTAAAGAAAGATAACTTCTAGTTCATGAACCCCAAAGACTTTTCAGCCATACTGCACAAAAACCATGTCTGAAGCTGGACACCCATTGAAAAAATATGTGTTGTTTATCTGATGTATTTTCCTTTGCTTAAAGATTCAATATATATTTTATTTATGGGAATAGATGAATGCCCCGCGCGTTGCTGTGTGAGTTTGTATGTAATAAAAATTATGTTGAACTAATCAATATAGCTAGTGTCTTCACGATTTCTCATGTAGCAAGATAATTTTTTTATGGACGGAAACAAAATAAAATGTTCATGCATGCGTCAATTTCCTCATAGAGCACAGGAGTATGAGTTGTATGCATGCATCAGTTTTTTTATTGATTAAAACACTCTTTAGGCATCAATTACTACACACACTGCATGCATGCGTCGGTGGCTCTTAATGTGTAGATCCAATGGCTATTGTAGTCTGATCGGGTATATCCAACGGCTAAACCAATTTGGATGATGTGGCTTAAGGAGAAGTGAGAGAATCTCTAGCAGTGAGAGCTAGCTATTTAAATATAGTAGATAAAAGAATTAGATGGAAATTCGTTTGCGATACTCCCACGGTCTATTTTTTCACGTCATTTGCCCACGATTGATCCGTCAGAGGCCCACACATGTACATCTCTTTCACTCCCGTACGTCTTCCTAGCCGCAACCGCAGATCCCAAGCTGCAGCCACAGATCTCCTTTCCCAGTTCTGTTCTCCTCCCATGCCGCCACAAGATCAGCTCTCCCACTTTCGCCCTCCTTGCTACCGTGTCGAACTCCTCCACATTGTCGCGCCAACACCCAAGACACCAGAAACCAACACCTCCTCCTCGACGCCGTCGTCGTTGCCGCCTGTCCAGTGATAGGGTATTGGCAGTTTATGCTGCTGATGGGTACGCGTACACGGCCTGCTGTTGATGAGTTCACGTGCACGGCCTTCGCCGGTGATCTACCAATGAGAGCCAGTGCGCCAACCTGGATGGAAGGCAGCGGATCCGCCCCGCGGGGATTTTCACCTCCAGCGGCGCGACCTCCATGACTGTGCAGTGACGTCTCGATCTCTTCTCACTAGGTGGTAGGACAAAGTCCCTTCCTTTGTTGCTTCTCAGCGTGATTTGGTTAAGGTTTTTTTGCTGACTTGCATGGGCGATCCTTCCCCCCCTTTTTTTTGAAACGGAGGCAAAAGACTTGCCTCATAAATTAATTAAGAGGAGAATAGAGTTTGTTAAAGATACAACACTCCAAGATACAAAAAAAATACTCTCGCGGCATGATTGAACCCAATTTTTTTTTGCATCGGCAGCCACCCATAGAGCCGCGTCTTTCTTGATATTCTGGAGTATGACCATTGATGGCATGCACTTGGGGTGGAAGACGCGAGCACTCCGCTCGTTCCAAATGGCCCATGAGATTAGCATTGCAAGCGAGGTCATGGCCCTCCTGTTAGGAACAACATTGTCAGAGAAGCCAATCCACCATTCCTTCGTGGATCGTAGTTGTAGCCATGGCACTTCGTGGATCCTTTCCCCTTTTTGTTACTTAACTAATGATCCAACCCATGTATAAGTAAAAGACATAGGTATAGATTTCTATACGGTCACATTACACATTAATTTTGATCAATGTTCTATATAATTTTCTATGGATAAAACAATGATCTACATGGGTCTTATTTGTTAGTCAGTTTTCACATGGATACAACACTGATGTATGATTGTTATATGGCATACTAATGAATCTTGTGATTATGATATCACTAGCAAGATGTGCGTGCATTGCACGGAACATCAAGATGCATTTTTTTTACAAAACACCTGTTGTGATTGACCCATGCAGGAGTAATCTCATGTGTAAAAACTAATGATATCTCAAGAATTTTATCGAAAAAATGGTATCTCGAGATTTTAACCGGAAAAATGGTATCTCGAGAATTTCATCGAAAAAATGATATCTCGAGAAAGATGAGAGATAAGGTGAGGAGGAGTGGGGCGTGGTGGTGACCGGTGGTCAGACTGGGCGGAGGCATGGGGATGGACGGCGCCGGCAGGTGACAGCGGCCACCATGCTGGATTGTTCCAAAGACTTCCTTTTTTAATTGCTCAGCAATGAGGTTGTGGGAGATGAACGAGGCAAGGCCTTATCTGTAAATGTGAAGAGAGGTGACGGTATCTTTTGTAAAATTGTCATAGTTTGCTTTCTATCCGTCAGATATAGATCGGACGATCCATATTACAAGATGGCAGACACACCATCATCATCAACTTGGTTTTTTTTATATAAAAGTAGAGATGTTGTGTTAGTGAAATGCGAGCAGCAGCCAGTACATACTTTCCGGTAAAATCCACCAAGCAACGAGACGCCTCGTAGCCAATTGGGTTTGGTGTCCACTATACTTGGATCTGGCTGGCTTTTTTTTCCTATTCGACATGCAGTTCCAATGGATGAATTCAGGTTGATCTGAATCACCTGGTATGTGTTGATGCATAACCTGTGGAAGACGAGGTGTGTGGCGGTGGGAGTTCATTTGTTGGGCTTTAGTTTGGATGGTAGAAACGTGTACTAATATACACCCATGCAAAATTACACTGCACCAAAGGCTCTGGTCTGGTGAGTGCTTAAACAACTATTATGTTTCGTCATACATAAGTGAAAGTGTGAAACCCCAGAGAGAGAGAAAGAGAGAGAGAGAGAGACGTGATAATCCTTGTTATAGCTCCAAAGAATTTCAGGTATCAATTAAATGTGATCCTTGGTGGTAGATTGGAAGCTTGCTATATTTTCACAAAGGGCCATATCTGCTGGTATAAAAAAACCTTTATGGTTTGTTCTATGCTTCTGTTTGTGTAACTACAATTTCAATACGTTAGTATGTTCTTCTTTTGTCGTTTCTTTCTGGTTTGTTCTATGCTTTCTGTTTTTATTATGGGCTGGCTTATTCTTTAGTAATAGTACCCTCTTGTGCAACCCGGCTTTGTTATTTGAATACACTTACATTTTTTTTCCTTTATGACCATTACCAAATGGTGTTAACATTTACTTGCTGGGTGGAATTATAAACTAATTTATGAAGCACACAAAAACACCATACATGATTTATATGAACTGGTTTTCACACACATACAAATGTCAGTACCCTTTTTTATGAGCTTGCTGTCCTGTGAATGAAGACCATTGATTAAATCCAGCTCCTTCCAGAGCGAAATGGGTTTTTTGAAAGAGAAAAAAATGCTACGAGAAGAAAGGTTGGTACTGATTTTCTTTTTCCGAGCTGACGTAATTTACAGAAGAGTGCGTTCAGCCATGCTCAATTGTAGAATAAAATGAACACAAAGAACTCGAAAGTTTGCAAACTAGCTGGCCTCACCTTCCTCCCCACCCAACCCCTAGCCGTCTGCCATTTGAGGTGTGCCCGTGCCGCGCAGAAGCCTCGTCCCCCGGCACGTCTTCGGGGGCGCTGGAATGACGCCGTCAGCAGCGCCTACAGAGGGATACACCCAGTAGGCGTCACCCGGGGCGGATGCCGTTCACGCGAGTTCCTCCGGCCCCGCCGACACAACCTTCGCCATGCAGTGGCGGGGTGTCCGCTCGCCACGACGCCTCGGGGACAACGACTCTGGCTCCAACATTCTTCAGTGGTATTCCATACTTGTCACGAGCCCAGGCAGGGGCTTGAGTCCCGTAAGAGCAACTCTAGCATACCCTACATCCCGCCGGCCCGCAAAACGCGTTTGCAGTTCGCGCAAAACCGCTTTTGCGGGCTGGCGCGGACGGCCACAGATGCAGACCCCTCAAACAGACCCGCATAAAAGTATATTTGTGAAATATGCTTTTTTACGGGTCGGTTTTTGCGGATTCTGCTCGGGCATCACCGCGATTCTATCGCAAACAGAAAAACTGCAAATCTCGCATTTGACATAGGGTTTCACAAAAACTGCAAATCTCGTCAACTCTTTCTTGATCTCCAACCACTTCAACAATATCGACTCGTTTGATTGCATCACGGCATCAATCTTCTCCCTCAAGCTCGATACTTCTTGTTCTCTCTTAATCTTCTCCTTGGTCTTCTTGTCGCCATCGGGCTTGTGCAAATTTTTTGGGCCATCATCATCCTCATCTTCATCCATGTATTGTTTGAACCACCGCTATAGTGAACAATAACAAGTCACGAGCTATCGAGAATAATGGCGAAAATGGAAGGAAATCGCCATGACCAAAGACGGATACCTTTCGGCCATTTCGTCGAACACCTCGCTTGCCGGGGGAGCGGCACCGTTGAACGGCATCGCCGGAGCACCTCCTTGTGGGGGGATGGAGTGAGAAGATGAAGAAGGTGGCTTCTTTGTAGCCGGAATCTTCCTCTGCTTTACGCCCGCGACCTTGCCGACCTTCTCCGTCGTCGGCCGGGATCGCGCTGCCGTGTTGGCGCCCGGAGCGCGGGCCATCGCGGTGGGGGCAGCCAGATTCCCGCCCTGCATGACCACGTTGCCCTGCCGTTTGCGGGCAGGCGCGACGTTTGCTTGGGTGACGGCGGCGGGGCCAACATGGCCGGCGACGAGATCTGCCCGAGGGAAAGGAGCGTGCGCGACCTTGACGGTGACGGGGGACGGGATGGGGTCGTCCATGGCAGCGAGGGACGGCCGGGGGAGGAAGCACTGGAGCGTGCGGAGGCGGGCGATGGTGGCGAAGGGTGGGGGAGCGGGAAAGGGCGCACGGAAATGTCCCTCCCGCCAAATCTCGCTGCGGATAGGGGTTAAACTCGGGTCGGCCTCCCAGCCCGTGAAGATAGAGGTTGGGGGAGAAAGATTTGCCGCGCTCCGCAAAAATATTTACAAACGGGACGGGATGCAGGGTCTGATCGGGCAGGTTTTTTCGCCCCGACCCGCAATTTAGCGGTTATTTTGCGGGCCGGTGCAGGATGCATGGTCTTCTAGAGTTGCTCTAAGCCTCCCTTCTGCTACATCCCCTGTGCTGCAGGGACACTACAGATTTACTATCATAGTAGATGGCCTAGAACAATGTGAAGCCTTTCTTATTCCCACTTGATCATTGGAACGACAATCAAAATATGAGTGATACAGTAAAGAAGGTACCGCACAGTCTACAAGTCCGGAGACATTTTTTGGATCGAGGGAGTGTGTTCAGTCAAATTAGCTGAATCTGCTGATGCTCCATGATACGAAGCCTACTTGAGGAATAAATTGTAATTTTTTTCTTCGAAATCATAGGTTATTTCGGTGCCATCTTGTTTCATACTTGTCCTGCGATCCGCGCGGAAGGACGCCACTGCCCTCTCCCACTCTCTCCTCCCGGTCCTAGCGCGGTAGCCCCTTCCCTCCTCTCTCAGCTCCCCCGCCATGCCAACCACCTTGCCAAATTAGAAATCGTGGTGTCGCCGATCCCGATCCGCCCACAGCCCACCTTAACATCGTGAGCTACTCTTATGGTTCTTGGTTTTTGGTCGACGCCTCTCCCGACACTACAATAAAAATATCATGTATGGTCGCTTTTTCTCGGACGCTATTTTATTCGTCTCTACGCTCATGAACACCGGCGACCTAAAGACGCTTTTAAGACGTTAATAAAGCGCCACAGTTTTTTTTTTATAATTAGACTTTTCAGAAAAAAGTAGAGTATATAATTTTAATTAACTTAGAGACGAATTGTGAGACGTTTTAGTGTGCGGCTCTATTCTTATCTTAGACTCAAGCAAAGTTTGAATAATATATTTTATAAATTTGGATAGTAGCTATTAAAAATAGTTTTACTAAACTTTGAATAATCATACTTTTCTATTTTATTATAACCTTAATTATCCGGTGTAATATTCCTATGTAATGTATATTATATTACCTCTGTGATATTTTCCTACTATGTTAAACTAAAAACCAATCACCCGAAGATACACAGCTCCCTAAAACAAGCAGTCGCCCATAATTCCACTCAGTTCTGTGCAAATAGACATCGCATCGGCACCACATAGCCTTAAAGCATCTTTAGTAGACCTCGTATAAGAGACCTCCTATATGACGCATTCTGCGTCAAAGAGGAGGTCGACCTACATAGCCGACGCACGAATGGGCCGGCCCATCCACGCGAAATCCGTTTCTGTTTTCTGCATCACGCTCGACCTAAAAAAAACCCTGAAAAAAACGAGCAGGCACTAGGTTTCGATCCCACGATCTCGCTCACAACAGAGTACTAACCGCGACCAGCTTGCCACACCAGCACACAGTGCTTGCAAATTTAAGGCACTAAACACTATAAAAAGACAGCAGGGTTGTGATTTTGGAAAAAACAATTTAGAAACATTTCTTGAAATTTTCAACCGGTTCGAAATGCCGCATATTATTTTTGATATTGAAAGTATTGTTTCTAAAAAAAATGTAAAAGAATTTTGTAATCTGAATTTAGAAAAACCACGAACATTTTTCAAACGGCTGCAAATATTTTTCAAAAATTGTTCACTTTGAAATGGAGAACAATTTTGAAAATCCCAAACAAATAAGAAATGTGAACAATTTTTTATAACATGAAAAAAAAATTAGAAAAAGAGAACATTTTTTGAAATTTGTGAACAATTTTTGAAAACGGGAACATTTTTTGAAATCCTGGTTATTGTTTAAAATTTCGAAAAATAAAAAAAATACATTCTGAACAGTTTTTTAAAAAGGAAACATTTTTTGAAATTCAAGAACAATTTTGTAAAAATGCGAACATTTTTTAATATGGACAAAATTTTGAAAACATGAACATATTTTAAAATTTGAACTTTTTTAAAAGCACAAAGATTTTTTAGGTTTCCAAACAACTTTTGAAACATTAACACTAAAAAATTGAAATATAAAAACGAAAAAAAAGAAACATAAAAGTCAAAGAAAAGAAAAAAGAAAGAAGAAAAATAAACAGAAAAAAAGAAAAAAAGAAAATCCAAAAAAGAATCCAGAAAACCACTTCAGGGAACCTGCTAGAAGGTTCCTAAAACTAGGAAAAACCGGCTGGGAAATTCTAGAAGTTTCCCAGAACCCGGAAACAATTTTCTCGAAAACCTGCTTTGCGATATAAATGGGCCGACCAAGTCGATCGCACCTCCCAATGCGAAGCGTCGACAGTTCGAGGTAGTAAGCGACGTATAGGATTTTCCCTTGTATAACGCGTGAACCCGCATAATTCCGGCGAGTATACAGCCTCGGCCCAATTTTCTGGCTAGAAAAGACCCCGTATAATCGTCCAGCCCGTAAATTTTTTTACCGCGGCCCGCAAACCTTACCCCTGAAGCTGTATAACTATGGGTTTGCGGGGCAGATACGGGTCAAAACCCTATCCCCCTGCCGCCGCCCGCCACCGCGTTTCCCCGCGATCGCCCACTCCCTCCATTGCATTTTTCGCTGCCGGTGAGCCCAGTTCTGCCTCCAGCCGCCATGTGGTGAGCTATGTGGAGCTCTGGCCGTAGCTTCGGCGAGGGCGACGACTGAGGGAGTCCTGGATTAGGGGGTCCTCGGGCGTTCGGACTATGGTACGTGGGCCGGACTGATGGGTTGTGAAAATACAAGATCGAAGACTATCTCCCGTGTCCGGATAGGACTCTCCTTGGCGTGGAAGGCAAGCTTGGCGCCCTAATATGAAGATTCCTTTCTCTGTAACTGACTTTGTACAACCCTAGTCTCCTCCTGTGTCTATATAAACCGGAGGGCTTAGTCCGTAGAGGCAGAGAATCATAATCATAGTCATATAGGCTAGACCTCTAGGGTTTTAGCCATTACGATCTCGAGGTAGATCAACTCTTGTAATACCCATATTCATCAAGATCAATCAAGCAGGAAGTAGGGTATTACCTCCATAGAGAGGGCCCGAACCTGGGTAAACATTGTGTCCCCTGTCTCCTGTTACCATCGACCTTAGACACACAGTTCGGGACCCCCTACCCGAGATCCGCCGGTTTTGACATCAACATTGGTGCTTTTATTGAGAGTTCCGCTGTGTCGTCGTCAAGAGGTTCGATGGCCCCGGCAATCATCTACAACAATGCTGTTCAGGAAGAAACCTTCCTCCCCGGACAGATCTTCGTATTCGGCGGCTTCGCACTGGCTATCTAGAGCAGATCGATAGCTACGCCCCTGGCCATCAGGTCAGGTTCAGAAGCTTGAACTATGTCGCGGACATCCGCGGAGACTCGAACTTCGACGGATTCGAGACCGCGGTAGTAGCCGCTCCCTGTCATCACGATGAACATGACTTAAATCTGTCATCGAACCATACCCAGGAGATAGCACCTGCAACTGCTCCGGCTCTAGATCCGGATCAGATCACGCCATCCGAGGACGGGAGGCTCAACCCCGCCACGGATGCCACAGACTCAGCGGCGTTGGAGCCGCACACAGACCCAACCTCAAGTGAGATCTGTGTTACCGGAACCTCAGATACGTTTCCGGCTACAGGTCCCGAAGCATGTGCATCCGCGCACGATGAGCTTGATCGGGCGTCGATCGTCTAATTCAGATCCACGGACATCTTTCGGCACTCGCCTTTAGGCGACGTGCTAAACTCATTAAGAACACTCTCCTTAGCAGGGGACTCACAGCCAAATTATATCCGGTTCGAACTGGAGGCTAATGACGGAGAATTTTGTTTCCCACCCACCGCCCACTTCATAGCTCTGTCGAGGACCTAACTGACATGCTCGATTACGACTCCGAAGACATTGATGGTATGGACGACGATGCCGGAGAAGAAGAGGCTCAAAACCCACCGTTTACCAGACGCTGGACGGCCACTTCCTCGTCTGATGTATACATGGTGGATGCACCAAAAGAGAATAGCGGCGATGACAAGGAAGATCCAATCGAGGATAAACCTCGTGAGATACAACCAAAGCGCCGGCATCAGCGGCGCTGCTCTAAATCACGCCGCATCAAGGACAGCAACACCGGCACAGGAGAAGATGACACTCCGGACGGTGCCGAAGACAATGAAGACCCCGTTGAGGCAATTTCCGAACAAGATGAACGGGAAGACATGCAAGTTAGCCCTGATGAACAGGCCACACACGAAGACTCGGAGGACAGTAATTATCTTCCGCTCTCCGAGGATGAGGCGAGCCTCGGCACTAAGGATTTTATCGTGCCAGAGGAACCTCTCGAGCAGGAGCGCTTTAAGCGCCGGCTAATAGCCACTGCATGGAGACTGAAAAAGAAGCAACAACAACTTCAAGCTGACCAAGCTCTGCTCAATGATAGATGGACTGATGTCTTGGCAGCCAAGGAATACGGCCTCAAGCGCCCAGCCAAAAGTTACCCGAAGCGCAAATTTCTACCTCAGTTCGATGATGAGGCGTTGGAGCCCGTACCATCATCGCGCAATGCGGCTGACCGACCACCACGTGGTCGAGATAAAGCGACAACTCAAGACGGATACCAGCCTACCCCACCTCACCGTAAAGGCAGAGACAAAACAGCTCGGGGACACACATATGCCCTCCGGCAGGACTTGGACAGTAGAGCAGGTCAGAACAGACCAATCTATGTATCACGGGACGTGCCCCGACAAGCAATAACGGCTATTTAGCCGGACGCAATAATCATACTCACGCCCAGGCCGAGAACCGCAGACGGACTCCATCCGAACTACATCGCGACGTGGCCCGATATAGAGGCGCCGCACACTCACTTTGCTTCACCGACGAAGTAATGGAGCATGAATTCCCAGAAGGGTTTAAACCCATGAATATTGAATCATATGATGGAACAATAGATCCCGCGGTATGGATCGAGGACTTTCTTCTCCATATCCACATGGCCCGCGGCGATGATCTCCACGCCATTAAATACCTCCCACTAAAACTAAAGGGACCAGCTCGACACTAGCTAAACCGCCTTCTAGAGAACTCCGTTGGCAGCTGGGAAGACCTGGAAGACGCCTTTCGCGATAACTTCCAAGGTACATATGTCTGGCCATCAGATGCCGATGACTTAAGTCACATCATCCAGCAACCCGGAGAGTCAGCCAGAAAGCTCTGGACTAGGTTCTTAATTAAAAAGAACCAAATTGTCGATTGTCCGGACGTCGAAGCCCTCGTGGCCTTCAAACACAACGTCCGAGATGAATGTCTCGCCCGCGACCTCGGTCAAGAAAAACCAAAATCCATGACAACCCTTACCGCTCTAATGACCCACTTTTGCGCGGGAGAAGACAGCTGGCTCGCTCGTAGGAGCAACGGCGCCAGCGATCCGGGCACTTCCGAAGTCCGAGACGGCAACGGAAGGCCACGACGCAATAAACACAAGCATTGTAATAGTGATGAAATAACGCAAGACACAGCGGTCAACGCCGGATATAGCGGCTCCAAGCCCGGTGTAGGACCTTGAAGTAGATGTGTCTAGAGGGGGGTGATTAGACACTTAATGCTAAAGGTGCAATTTTTAAGCTTTTTCGGTTTAAGTGGAGTTTAGGCACAATTTCAACATTCACAATACATATCAAGCAAGCATGCAAAGAGTATATAGGCAGCGGAAAGTAAAGCATGCAACTTGCAAGAATGTAAAGGGAAGGGTTTGGAGAATTCAAACGCAATTGGAGACACAAATGTTTTTCCCGTGGTTCGGATAGGTGGTGCTATCCTACATCCACGTTGATGGAGACTTCAACCCACGAAGGGTAACGGCGAAGGACTTGCCTCACTAGCGGTAGATCTTCACGAAGTAGGCGATCTCCTTGCCCTTACAAACTCCTTGGTTCAACTCCACAATCTTGTCGGAGGCTCCCAAGTGACACCTAGCCAATCTAGGAGACACCACTCTCCAAGAAGTAACAAATGGTGTGTTGATGATGAACTCCTTGCTCTTGTGCTTCAAATGATAGTCTCCCTAACACTCAACTCTCTCTCACAGGATTTGGATTTGGTGGAAAGAAGATTTGAGTGGAAAGCAACTTGGGGAAGGCTAGAGATCAAGATTCATATGGTAGGAATGGAATATCTTGGCCTCAACACATGAGTAGGTGGTTCTCTCTCAGAACATATGAGTTGGAAGTGTAGATGTGTTCTGATGGCTCTCTCCACGAATGAAGAGGAGGTGGAGGGGTATATATAGCCTCCACACAAAATCCAACCGTTACACACAATTTACCAATCTCGGTGGGACGGAATCAACAAACTCGGTCGGACCGAAATAGTAAACCTAGTGACCGTTAGAGATTTTCGGTGGGACTGACATGCAACTCGGTAGGACCGATATGGTTAGGGTTAGGGCATAACATAATCTCGGTGAGACCGATTACACAAACTCGGTGAGACCGATTTTGGTAATTAGCTAACCAGAGAGTTGGTCAGGCAAACTCGGTGGGACCGATTACTAAACTCGGTTGGACCGATTTTGGTAATAAGTTAGCCAGAGAGTTTGCATTGTAATCTCGGTAGTACCGATTGCCTAAACTCGGTGAGACCGATTTTGGCAATGGACATACACAGAGAGATTACAATCCCATCTCGGTGAGACCGAGATCCCTATCGGTAGAACCGATTTGCTAGGGTTTGGCAGTGGCTATGACATGTAAAACTCGGTGGCGCTGGAAGAAAGAATCGGTGGGGCCGAGTTTGACTTTAGGTTTAGGTCATATGTGGAAGTGGGAAAGTAGCTGAGGATTTTGGAGCATATCATTAAGCACTTGAAGCAAGAGGCTCATTAAGCAACACCTCATCCCTCCTTGATAGTATTGGCTTTTCCTATGGACTCAATGTGATCTTGGATCACTAAAATGTAAAATGAAGAGTCTTGAGCTTTAAGCTTTAGCCAATCCTTTGTCCTTAGCATCTTGGAGAATTTCCCACAACCTTTAGTCCATGCCACTCCATTGTTGAACTTATCTGAAACATACTAGATAGAAACGTTAGTCCAACAAGAGATATGTTGTCATTAATTACCAAAACCACCTAGGGAGCACTTGTGCTTTCAATCTCCCCCCTTTTGGTAATTGATGGCAACATACATCAAAGCTTTAGATAAAGATATAAAGAACAACAAGTAAAGCTTTGAAAGGACATGTAATAAGCATAGGCTCCCCCTACATGTATGCACTCATGTAAATGTGAAATATAGAGGCATGTGAGAGCATAACCATGACAGAGTAGGCAATGTGTTACATGTATCTTGGCCATATGCATCAAAGCAAAAGATTATCAAGGAAAATACCATCATGCTCATGAGTCCTTCTTGCAAACAGTATGTACATAAGCAAGAATTCCTCATACTCATGATTTTGATGCATACACTTACCTTGTAGTCTTTAGCTGGCTTAGGATGGAATGAACCTGCACAAACAAGGTTAGATAACACAGGTACCTCCACTAGCCAGAGCAAACCAAAGAAGCCACAAGAGTACCAAGTCTGGGATGACATGTAGAGAGTGAGTACAAGGTACCACAGTGGATTCAACATGTCCCCAAGAGTAAAGATATGCAATGAATTTGACTGATTTCTTCCCTTAGGTGTCTTGCTCCCCCTGAATCTTACATGGGATATTGGGAGAAGATAGGGAACAGAAAATCAGAGCTGAAAGATACAAATGGATAGAACTTAATGCAAATAAGCACATATGAACATGTATTTCCCCCCAAAAGACATGTGACATCTCTCCTCTTGAACATCAAGCATCTGGGATCCTTGAGTATTCTCTCCCCCTGGAAATCTATTTCTTCCCCTTAATACTTTCTCCCTTATAGGTGATAAGATTTGATGTGATCTCTCTCTCTCCCCCTTTGACATCAATTTCCAAGAAGGGCTTTCTGGAATCCGTCGTATAGGTTTGGTCCTTGAGACTCAGCACAAAGCAATGGATAAAATGTGATGCTTGTAGAGGACAAGATTCATTGAGTAGAGCTGGATCAGAAGAGATATAGGACAAGTGGCAAACTGTTTTTCTTGTTGTGAAGTCGGTGGCACCGAGTGGCATGTTTCGGTGGGGCCCAAAAGATTCGGTTGGACCGAAAACTACAAGTCGGTGAAACCGAGTTCAACACAGAGAAAAACACTTGTCACCTCAGCTCACTAAACATGTAGGATCTCACAAAGATTTGCAATGAATTAAATGCAGAAAATGCAGAACAAAAACAAAAAGAAAAGAGAAGAAACTGAAAGATCTAGATGAAGTTTTTTTTTGTTTTTTTGAGAAAGAAAAGAAATGTGCATGAGACAAATGCAATAACACAGAAAAGGACACACGAGAACTTCATCTAGAGTTGGGCGGTGACATAGTCACCTATGTTAGAGTATATTGACTTAGGAGTCAAGTGAGAACACTTGATCATAGGTCATACTCATCGTTTAAGCTCAAAATGGGGTTACCATTTTTCGTTTAAGCATCTTGATGTATTCACATCTTGTTGAGTTGCTTCGACTCATGTCTTGGAGTAAAGCTTCTCTAAGATGGAATAACATACCTTGGGTGGTGGTGCGGTTCTTGCTCATGTAGTTGAACTTGTGTGGGTGCTCAAGGTTGATGTAGCTCATCAAGAGTTGGGAGCACCACTTGGAGTTTGAGTTCCTCTACCTACATGGGTTAGTTCTTGCAAGGAAGAGCACTTGTGTATCCAAAAATGACAATCATGAAGCTCAACATAGAATTTGTCAAAGGATATGTTTGAATGGTTTTGTGCTTCCTTGTCTTCAACCACCATTGTGTAGAGACTTGGTGATGTAGAGATTGCTCAAGATGTGAGTGAGTCGCAATCTCATGGAATTATATTCAACCAAGCACCTACATGGGTTAGACAACATGCAAGGTACAAATATATCCAAGACATAAGATAGTCATCATAAGAGATATATCATGGATTAGTCATAAGCTCATGTCTTGCATGTATTCAATGGAGTTCCTACTCAAAGTTCGAAGCATCAATAATGTTCAATTCACCTCTCAACCTACAAAATACTTTCTCATCAAGAGGTTTAGTAAATATATCCGCTAATTGCTTATTGGTGCGAACATGCTTAAGATCAATGTCACCCTTAGCAACATGGTCTCGAATGAAATGATGACGAACTTCAATATGCTTAGTTCGAGAGTGTTGTACAGGATTATGACCAATTTTGATAGCACTTTCATTGTCACAAAGCAGTGGAACATGTTTCACATAGATCCCATAATCTTTAAGAGTTTGGGTCATCCAAAGTAATTGAGCACAACATGAACCAGCGGAAATGTATTCCGCTTCGGCGGTGGATAAGGATACCGAGTTTTGTTTCTTGGAAGACCAAGACACAAGAGATCTACCAAGAATTTGACAAGTACCCGAAGTGGACTTTCTATCAACCTTGTCTCCGGCATAATCCGAGTCGGAATAGCCAACAAGATCAAAAGAAGACCTCTTAGGATACCAAATGCCAAAGTTTGGTGTATGAATTAAGTATCTCACTATCCTTTTCACGGCCTTAAGATGACATTCTTTAGGAGTAGCTTGATAACGTGCACACATGCATATACTTAGAATAATGTCGGGACGTGCAGCACATAGGTATAACAAAGAACCAATCATAGAGTGATAAACCTTTTGATCAACCGGTTCACCATCTTTGGTCAAATCAAGATGTCCACTAGTAGGCATGGGTGTAGGCATACCTTTGCATTCTTGCATATTGAATTTCTTGAATAAGTCCTTGGTGTACTTCGTTTGAGAGACAAATGTACCTTCCTTAGTTTGCTTGATTTGCAAACCGAGAAAGAATTTGAGTTCACTCATCATAGACATCTCAAACTTCTCTGACATTAGCTTTCCAAACTTTTCACTAAAGAGAGGGTTAGTTGAACCAAATATGATATCATCAACATAAATTTGGCATACAAATAGTTCTCCATTAACCCTTTTAGTAAAAAGAGTAGAATCAATTTTACCAATTTCAAAACCACTTGCAATAAGGAACTTGGTCAAGCATTTATACCATGCTCTAGGAGCTTGTTTAAGACCATAAAGAGCTTTGTGAAGTTTGTAAACATGATTTGGTTTCTTAGGATTGATAAAGCCGGGAGGTTGTTTGATATAAACTTCCTCCTCTATTTCACCATTTAGAAAAGCACTTTTAATGTCCATTTGGTACAAGGTGATATTATGGTGATTAGCATAGGCAAGTAAGATGCCAATGGACTCAAGTCTAGCAACGGGAGCATATGTCTCACCATAGTCCATACCTTCGACTTGTGTGTACCCTTGGGCGACGAGACGTGCTTTGTTGCGAACCACTTGTCCATCTTCATCTTGCTTGTTGCGAAACACCCATTTGGTACCAATGATGTTGTGGTTGTTGTCGGGCTTCTCAACCAATGTCCAAACTTGGTTTCTCTCAAAGTTGTGTAGCTCTTCATGCATAGCGTTTATCCAATCCGGATCTTCCAATGCTTCTTCAACCTTCATAGGTTCAATGCTAGAGATGAATGAATAGTTTTCACAAAAGTTAGCTAAACGAGTTTTTGAGCGAGTGATTCTCCCGGTTTGTATATCATTGTAGATTTGCTCGACGGGATGATCTTTGGCAATTCTTGCTCCAACTCGTGAGAGCTTTTGCTTGGGTCTTCGTTGAACATCTTCTTCATCTTGTTCTTCTTCTTGGCCTTCTTCATTGTTGACGTTGTCGTTCTCTTGTCGTGGTGGAGAAGGAGGTTGTTGATGTTCGTCTTGATGCATTTCCTCGTCTTCTTCATCTTGGTGTGTCCCACTTGTGGATGCTTCCGTATCAATTCTTGGTTCACCTTGTCGTGAAGTAGAAGCTTCCACTTGGACGGACGAGGTACTCTCCTTCACCTCCGTCGGACGAATTTTGCCAATAGACAAGTCTTGGATTGCTTCTGAAGGGTCTTTGTCTCCTACATCGATTGGCAATTGCTCTACTTGCGAGCCATTAGATTCATCAAACTTCACATCCACCGTCTCTTCAACCTTTCGGGTGAAATTGTTGTAGACACGGTAAGTGTGAGAGTTTGAGCCATAACCAAGTAGAAAACCTTCATGAGATTTAGGAGCAAACTTTGAACGACGATGCTTGTCAAGAATGTAGCACTTTGAGCCGAATACTCGAAAGTATCCAACTTGGGGTTTGTTACCGGTGAGGAGCTCGTATGCCGTCTTGCCGAGTAGCTTGTGAAGATACAAGCGATTTGTTGCATGACAAGCTGCCTCAACCGCTTCTGCCCAAAAGTGCTTCGGCGTCTTGTACTCATCAAGCATCGTTCTCGCCATTTCGATGAGCGTCCGGTTCTTCCTCTAAACAACTCCATTTTGTTGAGGTGTGTACGTAGCCGAGAACTCGTGTGAAATCCCTTCTTCGTCAAGAAAGGTGTCCACATTTGCGTTCTTGAACTCCGTTTCGTTGTCACTCTGAACCTTCTTGATCTTCACGTCAAACTGATTTTGGGCCTTCCTAGCGAAGTTTTTGAAGATCTTCTGGATCTGCGACTTGTCATCAAGAAAGAACACCCACGTAAATCTTGAAAAATCATCAACTATAACTAGACCAAAAGAATTTCCACCGAGACTCTTGTAGGCGTTGGGACCAAAAAGATCCATATGAAGTAGCTCGAGTGGCCTCCTTGTGGTCATGATGTTCTTCACGGGATGCCTTCCTCCAACCTGTTTACCTGCTTGACAAGCACTGCAAAGTCTATCCTTATCAAATATGACATCGTTAACTCCAAGGATATGATTTCCTTTAATAAGCTTGTCAAGGTTTCTCATGCCAACATGACCTAGTCGTCTATGCCACAACCAACCTTTTGAGGATTTAGCAATAAAGCAAGTTTTAGGTTGTGCCTTTTTAGAGAAATCGACAATGTAAAGATCACCTCTACGTATACCGGTAAAGACCATTTTATGATTGTCTCGACGAAACACTTGGCAATCTACCTCAGTAAATAGGACATTCAAACCAAAATCAGCAAGTCTAGATACTGAAAGTAAGTTGTAGCCGAGAGATTCAACGAGCATGACATTTTGAATGGAACTATCATGTGAGATGGCCACCTTACCAAGGCCAACCACTTTACCCTTTGAATTATCACCAAAGGTAACATATTTTCGAGGGCCGTCATTTTCAGCAAGCTCACGGAACATCTCTTTATCTCCGGTCATATGATCAGTACATGCACTATCAAGAACCCATTCCTTTCCTCCTGACACATATCCCCGAAGATTTGCCATAAGACCAAAATGTCTCATTGCATCATCAAGATCGAAGTCACTATCATCATCATCATAGTATCCATGTTCACCATGATCTTGTGACTCATCATTTCCTAGAGAGGGTAATTCATTAGATAAATGATCATCAAAGTGGTCACCTTTATGAATTCTTATAGCTTCGGATATAATGATTCCAACATCTCCTTTAGCACGCTTGAGATTGGTAAGCTCAAATAGAAAATCACCAAAACTAGGATCACTAGAGTCCATCTTACTCAAGGCAATAGATTTATGGACAATTTCATCCAAATTTTTCAAGGAATAATCGGGAAATCGTTCCTCAAGAAATTTCCATATAGTATAGGCACAATTAAGAGTAGGCAAACTAGCAATCAAATTTTTGGGCAATCCTCTAATGATGAGCTCAACAGTTCTAAGATTGCGAATTATGTCAATATCTTTATCTAGGGTAGGATGCAAAGGATCAATATAAGGTGCACAAGGGCTAGCAATATACTTGTTCAAATGATATTGATTGAAAATTACAACCATCTCATTTTTCCACTCATGAAAATACTCTCCATCAAGAATAGGCACTCTAGGTCTAAGATTCCCTAAAGTAGACACATCCATCCTCCTCCAATGGTGATTAAACCAAGGCAATGGAGACCAAAGCTCTGATACCACTTGTAGGACCTTGAAGTAGATGTGTCTAGAGGGGGGTGATTAGACACTTAATTCTAAAGTTGTAGTTTTTAAGCCTTTTCGGTTTAAGTGGAGTTTAGGCACAATTTCAACATTCACAATACATATCAAGCAAGCATGCAAAGAGTATATAGGCAGCGGAAAGTAAAGCATGCAACTTGCAAGAATGTAAAGGGAAGGGTTTGGAGAATTCAAACGCAATTGGAGACACGGATGTTTTTCCCGTGGTTCGGATAGGTGGTGCTATCCTACATCCACGTTGATGGAGACTTCAACCCACGAAGGGTAACGGTTGCGCGAGTCCACGGAGGGCTCCACCCACGAAGGGTCCACGAAGAAGCAACCTTGTCTATCCCACCCATGGCCATCGCCCACGAAGGACTTGCCTCACTAGCGGTAGATCTTCACGAAGTAGGCGATCTCCTTGCCCTTACAAACTCCTTGGTTCAACTCCACAATCTTGTCGGAGGCTCCCAAGTGACACCTAGCCAATCTAGGAGACACCACTCTCCAAGAAGTAACAAATGGTGTGTTGATGATGAACTCCTTGCTCTTGTGCTTCAAACGATAGTCTCCCCCACACTCAACTCTCTCTCACAGGATTTGGATTTGGTGGAAAGAAGATTTGAGTGGAAAGCAACTTGGGGAAGGCTAGAGATCAAGATTCATATGGTAGGAATGGAATATCTTGGCCTCAACACATGAGTAGGTAGTTATCTCTCAGAAATAGGATGCTGGAAATGTAGGCTTAGTCTGATGGCTCTCTCCATGAATGAAGAGGAGGTGGAGGGGTATATATAGCCTCCACACAAAATCCAACCGTTACACACAATTTACCAATCTCGGTGGGACCGAATCAACAAACTCGGTCAAACCGACATAGTAAACCTAGTTGACCGTTAGAGATTTTCGGTGGGACTGACATGCAACTCGGTAGGACCGATATGGTTAGGGTTAGGGCATAACGTAATCTCGGTGAGACCGATTACACAAACTCGGTGAGACCGATTTTGGTAATTAGCTAACCAGAGAGTTGGTCAGGCAAACTCGGTGGGACCGATTACTAAACTCGGTTGGACCGATTTTGGTAATAAGTTAGCCAGAGAGTTTGCATTGTAATCTCGGTAGTACCGATTGCCTAAACTCGGTGAGACCGATTTTGGCAATGGACATACACAGAGAGATTACAATCCCATCTCGGTGAGACCGAGATCCCTATCGGTAGAACCGATTTGCTAGGGTTTGGCAGTGGCTATGACATGTAAAACTCGGTGGCGCTGGATAGAAAGAATCGGTGGGGCCGAGTTTGACTTTAGGTTTAGGTCATATGTGGAAGTGGGAAAGTAGCTGAGGATTTTGGAGCATATCATTAAGCACTTGAAGCAAGAGGCTCATTAAGCAACACCTCATCCCTCCTTGATAGTATTGGCTTTTCCTATGGACTCAATGTGATCTTGGATCACTAAAATGTAAAATGAAGAGTCTTGAGCTTTAAGCTTTAGCCAATCCTTTGTCCTTAGCATCTTGGAGAATTTCCCACAACCTTTAGTCCATGCCACTCCATTGTTGAACTTATCTGAAACATACTAGATAGAAACATTAGTCCAACAAGAGATATGTTGTCATTAATTAGCAAAACCACCTAGGGAGCACTTGTGCTTTCACCCGGTCAACGGAAAAAGGCATCCAAGGCAAATAGAGACGTACCATCCAATCTCGATAAGATATCGGATTGGCCCTGCCAGATTCACGGCACCCCCGATAAACCAGCTACTCACACTGACAGAAGATGCTGGGTCTTCATACAAGCGGCAAGCTTAAAGCTGAACACAAGGGGAAGGGGCCGCCCAGTGACAGCGATGATGAAGAGACTCGCGAGCCGAATACCGGGGTTCAGAAGCAATTTCCCACCGAAGTGAAAACCGTAAATATGGTATATGTGATGCACACCCCTACAGGGGAGCACACGCGCACACTACGGGACGCAAACGCCATAGAGTGGGTTCCCCCAAAAACTAGTCATATCCGTCCTGAAGGTTCCGCAGCTTTGATCATCAATAAAATTATTGACGGGTTCCATCTCACGAAAGTCCTTATGGACAGCGGCAGTAGCCTTAATCTACTGTACCAAGACAATATCCACAAAATGGGCATTGATCCTTCTAGAATCAAACCCACCACAACAATCCTCAAGGGAGCAGTACCCGGCGTAGAAGCTCACTGCACGGGATCCGTCACACAGGTAGTCGTTTTCGGTTTGTCAAACAACTTCCGAAGTGAGGGCTTGACCTTTGATATTGCCCGGTTCCACAGTGGCTACCATGCACTTCTGGGGCATACCGCTTTTGCTCGATTTAATGCGGTCCCACTCTACGCCCTCGCAAAACTTAAAATGACCAGTCCACGCGGCGTCATAATAATAAACAGAAATAGTGAACACTCCTTCCATACAGGGGATTGTACTACGGCTATTACAGCCGAAGCACAAAGTGGCATCGTCAAGCCGCACAACTCATCGACCATTAAGCCGCTGGTTTCTATTAAATGGAACCGATCTATCTCAGGGCGGGATTAGCAGTTCAGCCTTCGTTGTTCGCCTCACAATCACCCAAAGTTTATACCGCGCATGCATAATTATGCACTTAAAATACACTGGCCATCGGCGGAGGCACAATACGGGCAAGCCTACAAGCACTCCCATTTCCTCCTTTTCATTTCTAACCATTTCTTTTTATCTTATCACAGTTGACGCAAAATATTGGTCATCTCACAGACTCTTTCAGAGTTCGGCTTCATACACTTACCCCAAGGTTATTCCTGTTAAAGGAATCCTTTAACCAAGGCAAGGCGGCACAGACGTGCGACAGGAGGTCCAAATAATTTTGTAGACCGCACTCTCTATTTTGAGCCTGTAAAGTGCCTTCTCCCTCAGCCTTCGACCACCGGCATGTCAAATAGCCTGGGTCGTTGTAACACCCCGGTGTAATGATGCTACAGTAACCCCTGGGGTTAAGTCAATCATTTTGCTAAACAAGTGTTTGATCATCATTGTCTCCTCTCTCTTTCTTTTTCCAGTTGAATTCATTTTCAAATTATGAGTGAAATTCAAAATGCTCAGACATGAAAACTAAAATGTTCATCATGTGGAAAGTATTCTTCTGGTAATATTGCTGGTGAACCAACATTTTTGCAAAATGCCTAAGTGGCCTAAAATAGCTAAAACGGAAAAGCTTTTAAAAAAAGAAAAGGGAGAGAGAAGGCCCCTGACTCCCCCTGGGCCTCGGCCCACCCCTCCACCCGAGCCAGCCCACCTAACCCCCACGGCCCAACTCCCTGCACCGGTTGCCTCCCCCTCCTTCCTGTTCCTCGGACTCGGCCGCTACAGGGCGCTCCCGCCCACGGTCGGCGCCGCACCACCTCGTCGACGACGCGGGAGAGGACAAGGCCGCCTCGACGCCTCGGCCTCCAGCCATCTCTCCCACTTGCTCTCTCTCTCTGCCTCTCCCTCTCCCCACCAGTTCCCCGCTCGCTTCCTCTCCCCCGGTTCCCCATCCACGCCCGAGCGGGGTCGCCGCCGCCCTCTGTCGTTGTCGCGGACACCCGCGGCCCCACGCCCGCTGACCCTGTCGGTGAGCTCCGCGGGGGTCGACTCCTTCGACTGGTGGCCTTAGCCGGAGCTCGGAGGCGCGACAACACCGTTTCCCCTTCGTCCGCATCTTCGGCCACCGCAAATCACCGCCGTCGATTCGTCATCTCCACTGCGCTACAAAGCTTCCACGGGCCACCTTGAGCCGCTCAGTGAGCTCTGTCACCTCTTCCCTTTCCTTCTTTAGCTTGCTGCACCCATAGCTCGCCGCTTCTGTTGTGGCCAAACACAGCGCCGCTGTTGAGCTCCTCGTCGTGGCCATGCTCGCCGATGAGCTCGTCCGAGCTCGCAGTCGTGCTCAGCACGCGCGCAGGGCCCCGTAGCGCTAGCTAGCTCGCTCCGCCGTGCCATGTAATACCGGTTCTTCCCACACCCGAACTCCGGCATCCCCTTCGCCGCTCGCCGCCGCCGTTTCCGGCAAAGTCCGGCCATACCACCACCACCACTCGACGCGGCATCGAGTGGCCGTTCGAATGGACCAAGCCGCGTGCCGAACGGCGCCGTGTAGCGAAATCCCGACGAGTCCCGGGTGCCCCCGCCATGTTCTGACGTCGCCGGCGGTGAAACGCCGGCCGCCGCCTACGTGGTTGGCCTGGGGCCACCCTAGTGCCACTGCCAGTGGGCCCCGCGGGTCCCAGTTGACTGGGTTGACCCAGTCAACTGTTGACCAGGCAGCCAGTGCCACTGACACGCAGGCCCCACTGCCTATTTTAATTAATTAAAATGTTTTAAATATCTAAAAACTTAATTAGTTACTAATTAGAGACTGACATGTGGGGCCCAATAGCTATTTAACCTTAGTTTAGTTTAATATAAACTCTGTTAGTTATAGTGGCTGACATGTGGGCACCACCTGTCTGGTTTGACTGGTCAGCCGACCTGTTGACTTGCTGACATCAGTATTGCATCATGCTGATGTCATAATTCCTTTTCTGTTAATTTAAATAATTCCAGAATATGTGTTAAAACTTCAGAAAATAATTTAAATTAATCCGTAACTCGGATGAAAATGTTTTATACATGAAAGTTGCTCAGAACAACGAGACGAACCCGAATACACTACCCACATACCTGTCAGATGCCCCTAACTATCTGAACATGGAACTATCCCCCTCCGATCATCTGTCTGACATAGGTCCGGAACCGGGAAAACATTCCCGGTTGTTTTCCCCTTCACCTTTATCGTGTAGCCATACGTTAGGTCACACCCGACACATCTTATTGCCATGTTATGCCTTGTGATGCATTGTTTGCTCTGTATTTACTCTTTCTTCCCCCTCTTCTCTCCGGTAGACCCCGAGACCGATGCCGCCCCTGTGATTGACTACGTCGACGACGACCCCTCCTTGCTAGAGCAACCAGGCAAGCAAACCCCCCTTGAGCATTCCGATATCGCCCATTTCTTTCCCTCTCATGCTTGCATTAGAACTGCTACTGCTTTCTGTATGATCCTACTTTGATGCATAGCCTGTTCTTGTTACCTGCTTTCATACCTTACCTGATTATCCTAAACTGCTTAGTATAGGTTGGTTAGTGATCCATCAGTGACCCCCACCTTGTCCCAGTTGCCCCGCTTTATGTTCAATGACTCGATCACGTGATTGATGTCCAGGCCCCGACACCGCACATCACCCCCTAGTTGTACGACTCTGCAGAGTTACTATGGAGTGCCGAGGGTGGAACCTCTTACATCATTCCTGATGAGATCTCTGTAGTGTAGCTATACAGTCGAGGTCATCGAGGGTGATTTCCTCCTTAACCACTTTCGTTACGGCTTTGTCGTGCAACTCATCAAATGTGAACCTCGAGGGTGGATCCTCTTACGTTCACCTTGATGATAACATCGAGTGGAATTCACCGGGGGTGATTCCTCGGGTTTTCCCCTTGGTGTTAGACACACAGTTACTATGGTTACTATGACTTTGCACTGAGCCATGTTACTAAAGACGGGTCGGCCCTGAGAGGTACCCGCGCGAGCTTAATAGCGAGTGATGTGGAGTCGGGTTGACCTGGAAGGGCCCGCGAGATACTTACGAGGCATGGCCGGGCATTCTTAGCCCTTGCCGCAAGTACTCGAGACAGGGCGACGGGGTCACATCGATCGTGAGTCTCTGCTCGTTACCGTGTGCTCCTAATCCACTATGGTTTGGATATTTGATCCAAGGGGCCTCTGGCCTGATAGCACCAACCATCACGTGGGCGTAGTATGGGCGTTATGTGTCGTATGCATCAGCCGACGCTTATTAGACGTCAGCGACTGAGCGGCGCGCGCCGGGTTGGACTAGTAAGCTCCTGCCTTTTTAAGGAGGTAGCTAGGTCTGCTCACCGGCCGCCCACGCAATGTGCAGGAGTTCCCGGGGCGATAGCCCAAGACCCTTGGGGGCATAGGTTTAGTCCGGCGTGCTGACCTCTCTATTAAGCCTAGGTCGGGTTGCGGCGTATTGTTTGGCCGAGGCCGGGCATGTCCCAGGAAAGTGTGTCCGACCGGAGTTAATCGAGCATCATGGCTAAGTTGGTGCACCCCTGCAGGGAAGAAAATATCTATCAATAGCCTGTCCTACGGTAATGGACACTTGGAGTTGTATCCCGATCGATACAACTAGAACTGGATACTTGTGATGAGAACTGGATGGTGATGAGAATTGGAATGTGTTGACACTTGGATAGTATGGCTCTGGGATTGCTTTCTCGCAGGGAGTCGAGAAAGGATCTCTGGTCAAGGTTGATAACACTTATACTACTTTACTTTATGCTACTCTACTCCCTCTTGTTGCTGCAAGATGGTGGTTTCCAGAAGATGCTAGTCTTCGATAGGCTAGGCTTTCCCCTTCCCTTCTGGCATTCTGCAGTTTAGTCCACAGATACAACCCATTCCTTTGATACAGATGCATACTTAGTTTAGATCTGATGTAAGTCTTGTGAGTACTTTGGATGAGTACTCACGGTTGCTTTGCTACTTCTTTTCCCCCATACCCGATTGTTGCGACCAGATGATGGATCCCAGGAGCCAGACGACGCCACTGATGACTACTACTACCTGGAGGATGCCTACTACTACGTGAAGACCGCAGACGACTAGGAGTAGTTAGGAGGCTCCCAGGCAGGAGGCCTTGCCTTTTCGATCATTGTTGCTTTGGTGCTAGCCTTCTTAAGGCAAACTTGTCTAACTTATGTCTGTACTCAGATATTGTTGCTTCCGCTGATTCTTGTGTATTCGAGCTTATGTATTCGAGCCCTCGAGGCCCCTGGCCTGTAATATAAAGCTTGTATTATTTTAATTTGTGTCTAGAGTTGTGTTGTGATATCTTCCCGTGAGTCCTTGATCTTGATCGTACACATTTGCGTGTATGATTAGTGTACGGTTGAATCGAGGGTGTCACAGTCATGGCATTATTATTTGTACAATGGCAATTGACATATCGATCAGGTCCCAGTAAACATAATCCGTATCCAGTATTCGCTTTTCCTAAAAGAGCTGAATTCCTCCGGTTGTTTCACACTCGCACCTCGACACAGGTTGCCAGGGGCTCGATATGGGAACAAATGAATTGCCGACAAGTCCGAATAGCTTTATAGCACACTTCTGCGTCGAGAGTTTGGCCTTATATGCATCAGCTCCGAATCATGTCTTTGGTCAATAGTTGGGTTGCCCGGCTCCTGTGCTTACTACCTTACATTCCGCTATATCGGCTAGGGTAGTAAAGGGAGAACTACTGTGATTGTGTCCCGGTTTATCCAGATGAGCACCTCAGTAGAGAAAGTCGAAAACTGACTGTCATGATGCGGCGAGAGCTGGTCAACCACTCGATGACTTATTAGAATCTTTCGCGATTCCTTCCGTATCACATGAAGGACCGTTCTTCTGGTCACCCATGTAACGCATCGTATTCGGATAACTGCGTAAATACCAGGGGCTATATCGTAGACCCATCGTCAAACTCCTATGGCTAAGTGAAAGTGCTAAAGCCCTATAGTCCGATTGCCTAGTTCGCCGCATTGACACCTCCTTCACGGATCAAGGGTGCTCAAGTGCTTTTCCGAACACCCCCGTATTTTATGCGAGGGGGCTGAAACCGACGACCGGAAAACTTTTAGATTATACAAAAACGGCCGCACAAGAGGAGCCACAACTTCTAGGCATAACCTTAAAATATAATAATATTGTTTTTACAATTTCAAATACGTTTCACTCGAATATCATCTGTTTCGAGCGCTGACCCTCTATCAAGCGGGCACCCTCTAAGACATCCTCAAAATAATACCCTGGAGTGTGATGCTCCTTGCCTTTGGGTGGACTTTTCGCTGCAATATCGGTGGCCTTCATCTTCGCCCAGTACGTCTTCACATGGGCAAGGGCCATCCGTGCACCTTCAATGCATGTTGACCGCTTAACGGTGCCGATACGCAGCACCGCAACACCTAGTCGCCGCACCAAACCGAAATTGTTGGGGAACGTAGTAATTTCAAAAATTTCCTGCGCACACTCAGGATCATGGTGATGCATACCAATGAGAGGGGAGAGTGTGTCCACGTACCCTCGTAGACCGAAAGCGGAAGCGTTATCACAACGTGGTTGATATAGTCGTACGTCTTCATGATCCGACCGACCCAAGTACCGAACGTACGGCACCTCCGAGTTCAGCACACGTTCAGCTCGATGACGTCCCGCGAACTCTGATCCAGCAGAGCTTCACGGGAGAGTTCCATCAGCACAATGGCGTGATGACGGTGATGATGTTGCTACCGACGCAGGTCTTCGCCTAAGCATCACTACGATATAACTGAGGTGGAATATGGTGGAGGGGGGCACCGCACACGGCTGGAATAGATCAACAGATCAACTTGTGTGTTCTAGGGTGTCCCTGCCCCCGTATATAAAGGAGCAAGGGGGGAGGCGTCCGGCCAGGAGGAGGGCGCGCCAGGGGGGGAGTCCTACTCCCACCGGGAGTAGGACTCCTCCTTTCCCTTGTTGGAGTAGGAGAGGGAAGGAAGGGAGGGAGGAGGAGAAGGAAAAAGGGGGGCACCCCCCCTCCTTGTCCAATTCGGACTAGAGGGGGAGGGGCGCGCGTCTGCCCTGGCCGCCCCTCCTCTTCTCCCACTAAGTCCCATGAGGCCCAATTAACTCCCCGGGAGGTTCCGGTAACCCCTCGGTACTCCGGTTTTTATCCGAAACCACTCGGAACACTTCCAATGTCCGAATATAGTCATCCAATATATCGATCTTTATGTCTCGACCATTTCAAGACTCCTTGTCATGTCCGTGATCATATCCGGGACTCCTAACTACCTTCGGTACATCAAAACACAAAAACTCATAATACGATCATCACCAAACTTTAAGCGTGCGGACCCTACGGGTTCGAGAACTATGTAGACATGACCGAGACATGTCTCCGGTCAATAACCAATAGCGGAACCTGGATGCTCATATTGGTTCCTACATATTCTACGAAGATCTTTATCGGTCAAACCTCATAACAACATAGGTTGTTCCCTTTGTCATCGGTATGTTACTTGCCCGAGATTCGATCGTCGGTATCTCAATACCTAGTTCAATCTCGTTACCGGAAAGTCTCTTTACTCATTCCAATGCATCATCCCGCAACTAACTCATTAGTCACATTGCTTGCAAGGCTTATAGTGATGTGCATTACCGAGAGGGCCCAGAGATACCTCTTTGACAACCGGAGTGACAAATCCTAATCATGAAATACGCCAACTCAACAAGTACCTTCGGAGACACCTGTAGAGCACCTTTATAATCACCCAGTTACGTTGTGATGTTTAGTAGCACACAAAGTGTTCCTCCGGTAAACGAGAGTTGCATAATCTCATAGTCATAGGAACATGTATAAGTCATGAAGAAAGCAATAGCAACATACTAAACGATCAAGTGCTAAGCTAACAGAATGGGTCAAGTCAATCACATCATTCTCCTAATGATGTGATCCCATTAATCAAATGACAACTCATGTCGATGGCTAGGAAACATAACCATCTTTGATCAACGAGCTAGTTAAGTAGAGGCATACTAGTGACACTTTGTTTGTCTATGTATTCACACATGTATTATGTTTCCGGTTAATACGATTCTAGCATGAATAATAAACATTTATCATGATATAAGGAAATAAATAATAACTTTATTATTGCGTCTAGGGCATATTTCCTTCAGTCTCCCACTTGCACTAGAGTCAATAATCTAGATTACACAGTAATGATTCTAACACCCATGGAGCCTTGGTGCTGATCATGTTTTGCTCGTGGAAGAGGCTTAGTCAATGGGTCTGCAACATTTAGATCCGTATGTATCTTGCAAATTTCTATGTTTCCCACCTGGACTTGATCCCGGATGGAGTTGAAGCGTCTCTTTATGTGCTTGGTCTCTTGTGAAATCTGGATTCCTTTGCCAAGGCAATTGCACCAGTATTGTCACAAAAGATTTTCATTGGACCCAATGCACTAGGTATGACACCTAGATCGGATATGAACTCCTTCATCCAGACTCCTTCATTTGCTGCTTCTGAAGAAACAGTGTACTCTGCTTCACATGTAGATCCCGCCACGACGCTCTGTTTAGAACTGCTCCAACTGACACCTCCACCGTTTAATATAAACACGTACCCGGTTTGCGATTTAGGATCGTCCGGACCAGTGTCAAAGCTTGCATCAACGTAACCATTTACGATGAGCTCTTTGTCACCTCCATAAACGAGAAACATATCCTTAGTCCTTTTCGGGTACTTTAGGATGTTCTTGACCGCTGTCCAGTGATCCACTCCTGGATTACTTTGGTACCTCCCTACTAAACTAATAGCAAGGCACACATCAGGTCTGGTACACAACATTGCATACATGATAGAGCCTATGGCTGAAGCATAGGGAACATCTTTCATTTTCTCTCTATATTCTACAGTGGTCGGGCATTGAGTCTTACTCAACTTCACACCTTGTAATACAGACAAGAACCCTTTCTTTGCCTGATCCATTTTGAACTTCTTCAAAACTTTGTCAAGGTATGTGCTTTGTGAAAATCCAATTAAGCGTCTTGATCTATCTCTATAGATCTTGATGCCCAATACGTAAGTAGCTTCACCGAGGTCCTTCATTGAAAAACTCTTATTCAAGTATCCTTTTATGCTATCCAGAAATTCTATATCATTTCCAATCAACAATATGTCATCCACTTATAATATTAGAAATGCTACAGAGCTCCCACTCACTTTCTTGTAAATACAAGCTTCTCCAAAAGTCTGTATAAAACCATATGCTTTGATCACACTATCAAAGCATTTATTCCAACTCCGAGAAGCTTGCACCAGTCCATAAATGGATCGCTGGAGCTTGCACACTTTGTTAGTACCTTTTGGATCGATAAAACCTTCAGGTTGCATCATATACAATTCTTCTACCAGAAATCCATTCAGGAATGCAGTCTTTACATCCATTTGCCAAATTTCATAATCATAAAATGCGGCAATAGCTAACATGATTCGGACGAACTTAAGCATCGCTATGGGTGAGAAGGTATCATCGTAGTCAACTCCTTGAACTTGTCGAAAACCTTTCGCAACAAGTCGAGCTTTGTAGACAGTAACATTACCATCAACATCTGTCTTCTTCTTGAAGATCCATTTATTCTCGATGGCTTGCCGATCATCGGGCAAGTCAACCAAAGTCCACACTTTATTCTCATACATGGATCCCATCTCAGATTTCATGGCCTCAAGCCATTTTGCAGAATCTAGGCTCATCATCGCTTCCTCATAGTTCGTAGGTTCATCATGGTGTAGCAACATGACCTCTAGAACAGGATTATCGTACCACTCTGGTGCAGATCTTACTCTGTTTGACCTATGAGGTTTGGTAGTAACTTGACCTGAAGTTTCATGATCATCATCATTAGCTTCCTCACTAATTGGTGTAGGTGTCACAGGAACCGGTTTCTGTGACAAACTACTTTCCAATAAGGGAGCAGGTACAGTTAGCTCATCAAGTTCTACTTTCCTCCCACTCACTTCTTTCGAGAGAAACTCCTTCTCTAGAAAGGATCCATTCTTAGCAATGAATGTCTTGCCTTCAGATTTGTGATAGAAGGTGTACCCAACAGTTTCCTTTGGGTATCCTATGAAGACACATTTCTCCGATTTGGGTTCGAGCTTATCTGGTTGAAGTTTTTTCACATAAGCATCGCAACCCCAAACTTTAAGAAATGACAACTTTGGTTTCTTGCCAAACCATAGTTCATAAGGCGCCGTCTCAACGGATTTTGATGGTGCCCTATTTAACATGAATGCAGCCGTCTCTAAAGCATAACCCCAAGACGATAGTGGTAAATTAGTAAGAGACATCATAGATCGCACCATATTACGATGTTCGGACACACCATTATGCTGTGGTGTTCCAGGTGGCGTGAGTTGCGAAACTATTTTGCATTGTTTCAAATGTAGAACAAACTCGTAACTCAAATATTCTCCTCCACGATCAGATCGTAGAAACTTTATTTTCTTGTTATGATAATTTTCCACTTCACTCTGAAATTCTTTGAACTTTTCAAATGTTTCAGACTTATGTTTCATTAAGTAGATATACCCATATCTGCTCAAATCATCTGTGAAGGTGAGAAAATAACGATACCCGTCGCGAGCCTCAATATTCATTGGACCACATACATCAGTATGTATGATCTCCAACAAATCTGTTGCTCGCTCCATTGTTCTGGAGAACGGCGTCTTAGTCATCTTGCCCATAAGGCATGGTTCGCAAGTACCAAGTGATTCCAAAAGTCCATCAGCATGGAGTTTCTTCATGCGCTTTACACCAATATGACCCAAACGGCAGTGCCACAAATAAGTTGCACTATCATTATCAACTCTGCATCTTTTGGCTTCAACATTATGAATATGTGTATCACTACTATCGAGATTCAACAAAAATAGACCACTATTCAAGGGTGCATGACCATAAAAGATATTACTCATATAAATAGAACAACCATTATTCTCAGATTTAAATGAATAACCGTCTCGCATCAAACAAGATCCAGATATAATGTTCATGCTTAACATTGGCACCAAATAACAATTATTTAGGTCTAAAACTAATCCCTAAGGTAGATGTAGAGGTAGAGTGCCGACGGCGATCACATCGACTTTGGAACCATTTCCCACGCGCATCGTCACCTCATCCTTAGCCAGTCTTCGCTTAATCAGTAGTCCCTGTTTCGAGTTGCAAATATTTGCAACAGAACCAGTATCAAATACTCAGGTGCTACTGCGAGCTCTGGTAAGGTACAAATCAATAACATGTATATCACATATACCTTTGTTCACCTTGCCATCCTTCTTATCCGCCAAATACTTGGGGCAGTTCCGCTTCTAATGACCAGTCTGTTTGTAGTAGAAGCACTCAGTCTCTGGCTTAGGTCCAGACTTGGGTTTCTTCTCCTAAGCAGCAACTTGTTTGCTGTTCTTCTTGAAGTTCCCCTTCTTCTTCCCTTTACCCTTTTTCTTGAAACTGGTTGTCTTGTTGACCATCAACACTTGATGCTCCTTTTTGATTTCTACCTCCGCTGCCTTTAGCATTGCGAAGAGCTCGGGAATTGTCTTATTCATCCCTTGCATATTATAGTTCATCATGAAGCTCTTGTAGCTTGGTGGCAGTGATTGAAGAACTCTGTCAATGACACTATCAACAAGAAGATTAACTCCCAGTTGAGTCAAGTGATTATGATACCCAGACATTTTGAGTATATGTTCACTGACAGAACTATTCTCCTCCATCTTGCGGCTATAGAACTTATTGGAGACTTCATATCTCTCAATCCGGGCATTTTCTTGAAATATTAACTTCAACTCCTGGAACATCTCATATGCTCCATGACGTTCAAAACGTCATTGAAGTCCCGGTTCTAAGCCATAAAGCATGGCACACTAAACTATCGAGTAGTCATCAACTTTACTCTGCCAGACGTTCTTAACGTCATCATTAGCATCTGCAGTAGGCCTGGCACCCAGCGGTGCTTCCAGGACGTAATTCTTCTATGCAGCAATGAGGATAATCCTCAAGTTATGGAGCCAATCCGTGTAATTGCTACCATCATCTTTCAACTTTGCTTTCTCAAGGAACGCATTAAAATTCAACGGAACAACAGCATGGGCCATCTATCTACAATCAACATAGACAAGAAAAATACTATCAGGTACTAAGTTCATGATAAATTTAAGTTCAATTAATCATATTACTTAAGAACTCCCACTTAGATAGACATCCCTCTAATCATGTAAGTGATCACATGATCCAAATCAACTAAACCATGTCCGATCATCACGTGAGATGGAGTAGTTTTCAATGGTGAACATCACTATGTTGATCATATCTACTATATGATTCACGCTCGACCTTTCGGTCTCAGTGTTCCGAGGCCATATCCGCATATGCTAGGATCGTCAAGTTTAACCCGAGTATTCTGCGTGTGCAAAACTGGCTTGCACCCGTTGTAGATGAACGTAGAGCTTATCACACCCGATCATCAAGTGGTGTCTCGGCATGACGAGCTTTGGCAACGGTGCATACTCAGGGAGAACACTTTTATCTTGAAATTTAGAGAGAGATCATCTTACAATGCTACCGTCAATCAAAGCAAAATAAGATGCATAAAAGATAAACATCACATGCAATCAATATAAGTGATATGATATGGCCATCATCATCTTGTGCTTGTGATCTCCATCTCTGAAGCACCGTCATGATCACCATTGTCACCAGCGCGACACCTTGATCTCCATCGTAGTATCGTTGTCGTCTCGCCAACTATTGCTTCTACGACTATCGCTACCGCTTAGTGATAAAGTAAAGCAATTATAGGGCGATTGCATTGCATACAATAAAGCAACAACCATATGGCTCCTGCCAGTTGCCGATAACTCGGTTACAAAACATGATCATCTCATACAATATAGCATCATGCCTTGACCATATCACATCACAACATGCCCTGCAAAAACAAGTTAGACGTCCTCTACTTTGTTGTTGCAAGTTTTACGTGGCTGCTACGGGCTTAGCAAGAACCGTTCTTACCTACGCATCAAAACCACAAGGATAGTTTGTCAAGTTAGTGTTGTTTTAAGCTTCTCAAGGACTGGGCGTAGCCACACTCGGTTCAACTAAAGTTGGAGAAACTAACACCCGCCAGCCACCTATGTGCAAAGCACGTCGGTAGAACCAGTCTCGCGTAAGCGTACGCGTAATGTCGGTCTGGGCCGCTTCATCCAACAATACCACTGAACCAAATTGTGACATGCTGGTAAGCAATATGACTTGTATCGTCCACAACTCGCTTGTGTTCTACTCGTGCATATAACATCTACGTATAAAACCTGGCTCGGATGCCACTGTTGGGGAACGTATTAATTTCAAAAAAATTCCTACGCACACTCAGGATCATGGTGATGCATAGCAACAAGAGGGGAGAGTGTGTCCACGTACCCTCGTAGACCGAAAGCAGAAGCATTAGCACAACGCGGTTGATGTAGTCGTACATCTTCACGATCCGACCGATCCAAGTACCGAACGTACGACACCTCTGAGTTCAGCACACGTTCAGCTCGATGACGTCCCGCAAACTCTGATCCAGCAGAGCTTCACAGGAGAGTTCCGTCAGCACGACGGCGTGATGACGGTGATGATGTTGCTACCGACGCAGGGCTTCGCCTAAGTACCGCTACGATATAACTGAGGTGGGATATGGTGGAGGGGGGCACCGCACACGGCTGGAATAGATCAACAGATCAACTTGTGTGTTCTAGGGTGCCCCCTGCCCCCGTATATAAAGGAGCAATGGGGGAGGCGGCCAACCAGGAGGAGGGCGCGCCAGGGGGAGTCCTACTCCCACCGGGAGTAGGACTTTTCCTTGTTGGAGTAGGAGAGGGAAGGAAGGGAGAGAGGAGGAGGAGGAAAAAGGGGGGCGCCGCCCCCCTCCTTGTCCAATTCGGACTAGAGGGGGAGGGGCGCGCGGCTGCCATGGCCGCCCCTCCTCTTCTCCCACTAAGGCCTATGAGGCCCAATTAACTCCCTGGGGGGTTCCGGTAACCCCCCGGTACTCCGGTTAACCACTCGGAACACTTCCGGTGTCCGAATATAGTCGTCCAATATATCGATCTTTACGTCTCGACAATTTCGAGACTCCTCATCATGTCCGTGATCATATCCGGGACTCTAAACTACCTTCGGTACATCAAAACACAAAAACTCATAATACGATTGTCACCAAACTTTAAGCATGCGGACCCTACGGGTTCGAGAACTATGTAGACATGACTAAGACATGTCTCCGGTCAATAACCAATAGAGGAACCTGGATGCTCATATTGGTTCCTACATATTCTTCGAAGATCTTTATCTGTCAAACCGCATAACAACATACGTTGTTCCCTTTGTCATCGGTATGTTACTTGCCCGAGATTCGATCGTCGGTATCTCAATACCTAGTTCAATATCATTACCGGCAAGTCTCTTTACTTGTTCCATAATGCATCATCCCGCAACTAACTCATTAGTCACATTGCTTGCAAGGCTTATAGTGATGTGTATTACCGAGAGGGCCCAGAGATACCTCTCCGACAATCGGAGTGACAAATCCTAATCTCGAAATACGCCAACTCAACAAGTACCTTCGGAGACACCTGTAGAGCACCTTTATAATCTCCCAGTTACGTTGTGACTTTTGGTAGCACACAAAGTGTTCCTCTGGTAAACGGGAGTTGCATAATCTCATAGTCATAGGGACATGTATAAGTCATGAAGAAAGCAATAACAACATACTAAACGATCAAGTGCTAAGCTAACGGAATGGGTCAAGTCAATCACATCATTCTCCTAATGATGTGATCCCGTTAATCAAATGACAACTCTTGTCTATGGCTAGGAAACATAACCATCTTTGATCAACGAGCTAGTCAAGTAGAGGCATACTAGTGGCACTTTGTTTGTCTATGTATTCACACATGTATTATGTTTCGGGTTAATACAATTCTAGCATGAATAATAAACATTTATCATGATATAAGGAAATAAATAATAACTTTATTATTGCCTCTAGGGCATATTTCCTTTAGAAATAACTCTTCGGAACTGGCTCAGTTGGCCACAGCCGGACTACTAGGGGTGGAAAGTGGTAGCGGATAATCCGAAATATCCGATTTTCGTAGTCGAGAAAATGCCTATTCGTATCCGAAACATCCGCATCCGAACCAAAATGGAAATGGAAATTGTCCATATCCGAATTTATTAAAAAAAATACAAAATAAAATATGGTAGGAAATTTTGACACAAATATGGATATGGAAGTGGATATATCCGTATCCGAAGAAGATTATGGGAGGTATTTTTTTAAATTCTAGGCCCAATATTCCAATTATCCAACATAAAAGCCAAATAAGTGGTTAAATTTTACTCTTTATATGATTAAACTTATAAATTATTATGCATTACAATAGTATTTATTCATAAACCTATTTATCATTGACTTATTGTATGTCGCAAGTTGATTATTTTAGGTCACATAGCTATCGACTAATTTACTTAAGCAACATGTTGATATTATTCGTATCCGTTCCGAATCAAGAAAATATCCGATACGTATCCGTATTCGTATAATATCCGAGCCGCATCCATATCCGAGAACATCCATATTCGAATTCGTATTCATTTTGAAAATATGAAAATGGAAGTGGTAAGAGAACTATCCGATCCGCATCCGATCCATTTCCACCCCTATGGACTACAACGTCCTTCATGGCAGCACCGGATATCTTGTCGAGCTCAGCCCACTGGGCCATCTGTTCGTTCAGCAACAGTGGGCGCTTCGGCATGCCGAATTGTGACCAAAAAAGCTTCTCCGTTGCATACCCTTCTTGTGCTTCGTAAAATTGTGCCGCATCGAAGGAACTCTTCGGCAAGTCCGAAAAGGCGTTTGGGGAGCTCCACATTTGATTAAGCGGGGAATACTTCGGATCACCGAATTTATTCTGTAATAAGAAAGGCTTACCGGCCGCTATCTCCCCATCTTGCCGGATCTCTTCCCGAGCCGCTCTAGACTCAGATCGTGCTTCTCTCGCCTCTTGTAATGCATTGTCAAGATCGGCCGCTTTGGCCTTGTTATCGTTCTCGAGGAATTCACACCGGACAGTGGCTTCCTTCAGCTCGCGTGCCATAGTGTCCATTCTCTCCTCATACTGGCGCTGAGCAGCCTGTCCGACTTCTAACTCATCAGCTGCCTTCTTGGCAGCCACATTACTCATCCGGGCTTGCTCCTTGGCTCAGGCAAGTTCAGCCCGAAGGGTCTCAACCGCGGCAGCATCATCTGCAGATACGCATGTCTCAGAACATAATTCTAGCTTCATGCTCATATTATTATATATACATACTCTAACACATACCTTGCACCTCGTTGAGTCGCCTGATAATAAGCATGATGTCGTTATCTGCCACATCAAGTTTGTGCTCTAGACCTGCAACCTCTGTAGCGTGGGCAGTCGTCATGGAGGTAACAACATGTGTTTCTAGTCATTAGATTATTTCTTGGGGACATCTTTTTCGATCCTCTGATTGCCTACCTTTGGGTGCCAACCAGAGTCTCAGGGGCTACTATCTATACACAGGTGCATTCTGCGTATAGAGCACAATCGAAAATATAACATTACATACCTCAAAGCCTCTTAGTAGGCCCATGAAGGCTTCATTCAATCCGCTTTTCGCGGACATAATCCTCTCAACCACCGTACCCATCAAGGTACGATGCTCCTTTGAGATTGACGAATACCATAACATGTCTGTCAGTGTAACCATATTCCTGGAAGCAGCTATGGGAGTACGAACTCCCTTTGAAAGGGTATGTCTACTCGACCCTAGAGTCGTCTTCGGCTGTAAACCGGATAGTCCGGAGCCTTTATTGTTAGCCCCCGTAGGGACCGCACACTTCGGACCCTGGGCGGCTGAAGTTTCACCTTCGGGCGCTCTCTCCATTATCCCCTGTCGATCAGGAGAGACCCTCCGGGACGACACCTCGACGTCGTCCGCCCTGTTGGGAGAGGAAGCTTGTGGAGGCGTCTTGCTTTCTATCATCTCTGGAAGAAGGTCCCCCGAGGAGGAGGATTGTTGAGGAAGACTGTGTGCCGGACTACAAAACGCATATTCTAGATGTTACCTTTGTAACGGGAAAAGGAACGGGGTGTGTTTAAAGTATCTTAGTTCACTTACGATTCGGCCGGAGGCTTGTCCTTACGAAGCAACTATGCGACAACGACACCTTCCGAGCTTGAACCACCCGACAGGGGCGTTTTTGCCTCACTTAGGAGCCCTTACCTCCCAACTTTCTGAGGCGGCCCTTTTCTTACCATAGGAAGAAAGGACGTCAGCTTGTCCTTCTCTTTTGTCTTCGGAAGAGGGAGCCCTGATCTCCTCGGACATAGTGTGTGGTTTGCCTCTGGGATGGAAGCCATCTTTGGCTTCCCCGCTCTCCTCATTCTCCTCTTCCACCGGGGCTTGGTATGGCGCCGGGACCAGCATCCTTGTTAGCATGGGACTAGCTGAGTCTTCGGGAAGAGGAGCCGAACACCTGATTCGCTCCGCCTTCTTTATCCAGCCCTGGAAGAAGACTGTTTTCTCAGTATCTTATTGTGAGATACTTATCTAAGCTGAATTTGAGAGTCAAGTGCTTACCAAGGTATCCGGATGGTTGCAGTCAAGGCCGATGTCCTCTGTAGTATCCGGCCACTGTTTTCGTTTCCCGAAAAATAACTTCCACATTCCTCTGTGGGTCGCACCGAAGAAGTGTTGAAGGGTTCGTGGTCCTTCTGGATTAAACTCCCACATACGGAGGGGCTGTCTTTGGCACAGGAGGACCCGGTGGACTAGCATTACTTGAATCACATTGATGAGTTTGGTGTTCTTCTCAAGGAGACTCGGGATGCGGCTCTGTAGAGTCTGCACTTCGTCGGTTGATCCCCAGTCCAACCCCTTATTGACCCATGATGCGAGCTGAATTGGAGGGCCAGATCGGAACGCAGGTATAGCTGCCCACTTGGTACCACGGGGTTCAGTGATGTAAAACCACTCCCACCGCCATAAGTCGGAAGATTCTGTGAAGGATCCTTTTAGCCAAGGAGCATTGATAAGTTTGCCCACTATAGCATGACAACCCACAAGTATAGGGGATCGCAACAGTTTTTGAGGGTAGAGTATTCAACCCAAATTTATTGATTCGACACAAGGGGAGCCAAAGAATATTCTCAAGTATTAGCAGCTGAGTTGTCAATTCAACCACACCTGGAAACTTAATATATGCAACAAAGTGTTTAGTAGCAAAGTAATATGATAGTAGTGGTAACGGTGGCAAAAGGTAATGGTAGCAAAAGTAATATTTTTGGTATTTTGTAGTGATGATAATAATAGCAATAGAAAAATAAATAAGTGAAGAACAATATATGGAAAGCTCGTAAGCAATGGATCGGTGATGGAGAATTATGCCGGATGCGGTTCATCATGTAACAGTCATAACCTAGGGTGACACAGAACTAGCTCCAGTTCATCAATGCAATGTAGGCATGTATTCCGAATATAGTCATACGTGCTTATGGAAAAGAACTTGCATGACATCTTTTGTCCTACCCTCCCGTGGCAGCGGGGTCCTATTGGAAACTAAGGTATATTAAGGCCTCCTTTTAATAGAGTATCAGAACAAAGCATTAACACATAGTGAATACATGAACTCCTCAAACCACGGTCATCACCGGTAAGTATCCCGATTATTGTCACTTCGGGGTTAACGGATCATAACACATAATAGGTGACTATAGACTTGCAAGATAGGATCAAGAACTCTCATATATTGATGAAAACATAATAGGTTCAGATCTTAAATCATGGCACTCGGGCCCTAGTGACATGCATTATGCATAGCAAAGTCATAGCAACATCAATCTCAGAACATAGTGGATACTAGGGATCAAACCCTAACAAAACTAACTCGATTACATGATAAATCTTATCCAACCCATCACCATCCAGCAAGCCTACAATGGAATTACTCACTCACGGTGGTGAGCATCATGAAATTGGTGATGGAGGATGGTTGATGATGATGATGGGGACGGATTCCCCTCTTCGGAGCCCTGAACGAACTCCAGATCAGCCCTCCCGAGAGAGTTTAGGGCTTGGCGGCGGCTCTGTATTGTAAAATGCGATGAATCCTTCTCCTTGGTTTTTTTCTCCTCGAAAGTGAATATACGGAGTCCAGGTTGAGGTCGGTGGAGCGTCAGGGGGCCCATGAGGCAGGGGCGTGCCCAGGGGGGTAGGGCGCGCCCCCACCCTCATGGACTGGTGGAGGCCCCCCTGACGTGGGTCTTCCTCCCAATATTTATTATATATTCCAAAATAATTCTCCGTTGATTTTCAGGTCATTCCGAGAACTTTTATTTCTGCACAAAAATAACACCATGGCAATTCTGCTGAAAACAACGTCAGTCCGGGTTCCATTCAAATCATGCAAGTTAGAGTCCAAAACAAGGGCAAAAGTGTTTGGAAAAGTAGATACGACGAAGACGTATCAACTCCCCCAAACTTAAACCTTTGCTTGTCCTCAAGCAATTCAGTTGATAAACTGAAAGTGATAAAGAAAAACTTTTACAAACTCGGTTTGCTCTTGTTGTTGTAAATATGTAATGCCAGCATTCAAGTTTTCAGCAAAGATTATGAACTAACCATATTCACAATAACATTTAGGTCTCATGCTTACTCACATCAATGGCATAATCAACTAGCGAGCAATAATAATAAATCTTGGATGACAACACTTTCTCAAAACAATCACGATATGATATAACAAGATGGTATCTCGCTAGCCCTTTCTGAGGCAGCAAAACATAAATGTAGAGAACTTTTAAAGATCAAGGACTGACTAGACATTGTAATTCATGGTAAAAGAGATCCAGTCAAGTCATACTTAATGTAAACTAACAGTAATGAATGCAAATGACAACGGTGCTCTCCGGCTGGTGCTTTTTAATAAGAGGATGATGACTCAACATAAAAGTAAATGGATAGGCCCTTCATAGAGGGAAGTAGGGATTTGTAGAGGTGCCAGAGCTCAACTTTGAAATAGATATGAATAATATTTTGAGCGGTATACTTTCATTGTCAACACAACAACCAAGAGATGGAGGTATCTTCCATGCTACACACATTATAGGCGGTTCCCAAACAGAATGGTAAAATTTATACTCCCCCTCCACCAACAAGCATCAATCCAGGGCTTGCTCAAAACAACGAGTGCCTCCAACTAACAAGAGTCCCGGGGGAGTTTTGTTTGCAGTTATTTTGATTTGATTTGCATAAAGCATGGGACTGGGCATCCCGGTGACCAACCATTTTCTCGTGAGTGAGGAGCGGAGTCCACTCCTCTTGAGAATAACCCGCCTAACATGGAAGATACGAACAACCCTAGTTGATACATGAGCTATTCGAGCATACAAAATATAATGTTTATTTGAAGGTTTAGAGTTTGGCACATACAAATTTACTTAGAACGGCAGGTAGATACTGTATATAGGTAGGTATGGTGGACTCATATGGAACAACTTTGGGGTTTATGGAATTGGATGCATAAGCAGTATTCCCACTTAGTACAGGTGAAGGCTAGCAAAAGACTAGGAAGCGACCAGCTAGAGAGCGACAACAGTCATGAACATGCATTAAAATTAATCAACACCGAATGCAAGCATGAGTAGGATATAATGCACCGTGAACATAAACATCATAGAGGCTATGTTGATTTTGTTTCCACTACATGCATGAACATGTGCCAAGTCAAGCCACTTGAATCGTTCAAAAGAGGATACCACCCTATCATACCACATCACAACCATTTTAATAGCATGTTGGCACGCAAGGTAAACCATTATAAGCTCCTAGCTAATTAGGCATGGCATAAGCAACTACAATCTCTAATTTTCATTGCAAACATGTCTATTCAAAATAGGCTGAATTAGGAATGATGAACTAATCATATTCACAAAAACAAGAGAGGTCGAGTTCATACCAGCTTTTCTCATCTGAATAAGTTCACCATATAATCATCATTATTGCCTTTCACTCGCACGACCGAATAGTGTGGATAATAATAATAGTGCACATGCATTGGACTAAGTTGGAATCTGCAAGCATTCAATTCAAGAGAGAAGACAAGGTAATATGGGCTCTTTGTCAGATCAACGATAATGCATATAAGAGCCACTTTAACATTTTAATTATGGTCTTCTCTTATCGACCCCCAAAGAACAAGAAAAGAAATAAAACTATTTACACGGGAAAGCTCCCAACAAGCAAAAGAAGAACGAGAAATCTTTTTGGGTTTCCTTTATAATTACTACTACTAGCATGGAAAGTAAACTAATTAAAAGCTACTACTAATTTTTTTTGTTTTTCTTAAGGTTTATTAAACACACAAGAAGAAAGCATAAAAAGGGAAAATAAACTAGCATGGATGATACAATGAAAAAGTATGAGCACCGACACCTAGCATGAGTGTGTGAACATGAATGTAATGTCGGTGAGAAATACGTACTCCCCCAAGCTTAGGCTTTTGGCCTAAGTTGGTCTATGGCCACGGCTGGGCTGGCGGATATCCAAAGTTATAGTTGGGGTCGTACTGAGATGCAACAGCTATTGCCTCATGAGCTGCCGCTTGGAGACAGGCCGTCTCCGTCCTCCTCTTATACTCGTCCGCCTCCTCCCTGGTTATAACATATCTCCCTTTTGCCTGATAGGGAGAGCGACGTGATAGGTGCGTCGTCTGTCAAAGATTAGTCGGTACTGGAGGAACTGATCGTTCCTCTCAACAAACTGATGACGAACCATGGCCTCATAATCCAAATAAACAGGAGGCAACTCAATATCATACCCACGTATGGGTATACCAAGAAAATTAGCTAGACGGGTTGCATAAAGTCCACCAAAGAAATCTCCACTAAATCTATTATTATGCAACCTACGTGCAACAATGGCTCGCAAATTATAATGTCTATCTTCTAATACAACACTCATGAGAACACTGAGGTCAGGGACACACATGTGACATGCTTCATCCTTACCATTTATGCACCTACCTATGAAGAGAGCAAAATAATGCATAGCAGGAAAATGAATGCTCCCTATGGTGGCTTGGGTTATATCTCTAGATTCCCCCACAGTTATACTAGCAAGAAAATCTCTAAACTCAGATTTGCGAGGTTCATTAGGACTATCCCATTGTGGAAGTTTCAAGAAGTTTTAAAATCCTCTAAGTCCATAGTATAAGATTTTTCATAGAGATCAAACAGGACAATTTGAGAATTGCGTGATGATGAAAATTCAAACCTCCTCACAAAGGAATCAGTGAGATAGTGGTACTGGCGGCATTTGTCTGCCTCGAAGCTCTCAAGATCAGCATTACGCACGTATGCGTTAAATTCTTCCTTGATTCCCGCTCGATCCATAAAGTCCTCTGAAGGCCATTGACAAGCCCGCACTTAAGCTTCCCTCGGTGGTTCTTTGTCGGCATCGCGCATTGCGAGCCTGGGTCCTTGCTTCCTTGAAGGACCACCTTGGTACATTTTCCTAAACATATTTCTTCCTCTGAAAAATTTCTGAAATTTTAGTAACTTCAATATAAAAGTGAGCCAAACTCAACAATATTGATAGCAACTACTCCTACAAGTGCCTAGAGGCAATATCATGCATCAAAACTACTTTTGACCACATAAATTTGACATGCAAACTCAAGAACAGGGTCACCTAAGCAGCAAAAATATGCAATGGATAAAGCACTAGAACAAAAATGTAACATCCCAAATTTTCAATTTGGAATGTTATACATAGATCATTCTTGCATATCATATTTTATTGCATTTCGTCTCGCGATTCTCGAAATCCTAAGCAACTCAAGGACCCTCGGAGAGAGTTGGGGATTTCCCCGGTTTCAAATTTGATTTTATCAAATTTTGAAACGAGGATTTTGGTTTTAATTATTTTTCTCTTCGAAAATATTTCATATTAAAATATATGAGAGGAGATAATATGACTTCTCCAAAATAAATGAAATATTGGAGGAAAAATATTAAAATCAATATTTGTTTTTATTTGGATTTTATTACAATTTTGTTTGCATTAGAAAAAATTGCACGTTTTCAAAATTGCATTTTAGGGCCAAGAAAATGTTCATCTCGTTCTAAATATTTCATTTAGACGGTGAAAATTTGTTTTGGCATTTTTAGATTTTTATTTTATTTTCTAGGATTTTTCTTAGTTTCGGCGGAATAATTTAAAAAAAGTTTCTGAAGCCCAGCCGGCCCGTTCCGCCGCCGTCTCCCTCGCGCGCGCCGCCGTGTGCAGCACGGACGTCGAGGGGAGTCCGAGCCGGACTCCTCCCCGGGCGCCCCCTCGCCCAAGCCACGCCGCCCCTCGCCCCCTTTAAATGCCGCCGCCACCACGCCGCCTCGCCACCACCACTGCCGCCAGCCTCGTCGCCCGTAGCCCGCGCCGCCGCCTGCTGTCGACCGCGCCGCCGCCTGAGCCCCGCCGCCCGCCAGCCCCGCCGGAGCCGCACCCCGCCGGATCCGACGAGGTAGCGCGCCGTCGCCGTTGATTTTTTTAGAAAACCGATTTGGTTTTTTAGAAACCCTAACTCGTTTTTTTTTCCGGTTTTTCTTTTTGGCAGACGTTCGTCTGGACGTTCGTTTTAGCGAACGGTTTTTGCTCGTTAGTTAGAGATAACGAACGCTCGCTCGTTAGCCTATTCGCCGGTTTTCTTTTTATCAGATTTTTCCGTGGTTATTTCTGATCGCGGTTTCCGATCCGATTTTCGTTCTAGTTTATCTTTTCATTCGTTAGTCGGAATTAGGCGATTCAAGCACCTAGATCTTCGTCTCGAGACCCTCTTTCCGCTTAACCAACTTGCACAAGTTTTTGGTACTGTAAACTTTGACCTTAGTTCAGATTAGTAAACGGATCTTGCTTCTTTCGCCGTTTGAGTTTCGTTGCTCTGTTTGATTTGATTCTTTTTGCAAACCGGAGTTCTTAAGTTGAACTTTCTGGTTAGATCTTCTTATTTGCGTTTACCCGTGCTTCTTAGCTTGATTGCTTATGTATGCTATTGTTTGTTTGCGATAGAATTCCCGGAGTGTGAAGCGTGTTATTTGGAGTCTCTAGGTTACGCGGATCGTCAGCAAGGCAAGTAACACTTTGATCATACCCCTTTATCACCCATTTTTTATGCATTAGTTCCAATCCTCAAACATTGCATGGTTAGGGTGTCATTAACATGTGGGTTGGGAAGTAGTTGATGAGGTAGAACCTATTACCCTGTTACATTCAAACCCTTGAGAGTTACTCTTATGAATTGCTTATATTGCTATGCTATGCTCGTAGACGAGGTTTGGGAGAGTGAAATCCATGACAGATGTGAGATTGTTAATTAATGGTTCAACTTAAGGTGGCAACTTAAATACACATCTGGGTGGATTGAGGCACCTGGAGTACCCAGTGTTGCCTGTATTTTTTGGAAATCCTGGAGTACCCGTGTGATCTTCCTATGGACTGCCACCCAGGCTTAAAGGGAACTGAGATTATTCATGCTAGAAACTTCCATGTGCAGCCACAAGCTAATATGGGCTCTAGCATAGTTGAGTAAGTTACGTGAAGCTCTTGAAGAGGTGGATCAGCAGGTAGTGGGATTGTAGGTTTGGTATGGTCTGCCCGAAGTAGAGAGTTAATGTTTCTGAAAGACCGTGTCTCGGTCATCCGTTTCTCAAACACTATGTAGTGCAAGAAATCCAACGGAGGCGATTGAGTCTTGTGGGGAAAAGTGTGCAAACCTCTGCAGAGTGTACAAACTAATCATGGTTAGCCGTGTCCCCGGTTATGTACAATCTTGAGTATCTAGTACTTGGAGTATCTTAAGTATCTCATCACTCTAAACTAATATTGTTGGGTTGTTAATTACCTTATAATTGGGATTGAGTTGGAGGAACCTTCTCAATGATGTTTCAACTACCATGATAGTTAAATAAAATCTATTCCTTTGTTGTAGGAAAAAATTGGCTTTTCGCAAAAACTATAACCATAGAGCTTTCCACCAGCCAAATATGCATGTAGTGATAGCATTATTCTGTTCTTGCTCTACTGTGTTACTTTGCCAGCATATTCCATGTGCTGACCCGTTTTCGGGCTGCAACGTATTATGTTGCAGACTTTTCAGATGAGGAGTAAGGTTCGTTAGGTCATTGCCGTGCAGCTCAGCTATGCCGTTGGAGTTGATGGACTCACTTTATCTTCCAAGCCTTCCGCTGTTATCGTATTAGATGGCCTTAAGCCATATTTATTGTAATAAGTTCTCTTGAGACATTCGATGTAATAAGTGTGTGATTGCTACTCTGTTATAAATCCTCGAGTACTGTGTGTGTCAGAGCATTACCGATCCAGGGATGACACTGAAGCACAAAGACTTGACCGTTTGAGGTCGGGTCGCTACAAGATGGTATCAGAGCACACGCTGAGTGTAGGACATGACCACTAAGCTAAAACCATAGATCACTATTCTCTTCTCATTGCCGACTCCTCTCCATTTTCTACTCTTTTAGGATGGCGGACGCAAGAAACAAGTTTGCACAACGGGATGAAGAAGCACCTTTTGGACGACACTTGAAGGAAGTCACTAGGTACCTGAACATAGGAATACCAAGCTTCACCGAGACCTACAACGCCACCTTACCAGAAGAGGAGTGATGGATGATTCAAGTTCAAGTTCCAGGAAGAACCTTCACGCCAGTCACTAAACCCATAGAGTTTTCCTTCGATGCACCAACCTGGAGTCTAGGAAAGAGTATGGCAGCTCACATCACCGTGGGACGTATTGGAGAAGTTTATCACAAGGAGCTTAAGGATACTATCTACCAGATCTGTGGGCGCCGAGATGAGCAATGGGAGATGATCAGCACCAGGAAGGATAGATCAATTGCAGCTTTCATCCAGGAACTAAACCAACACATTTGACGCCAGGAGAACCAGATGTGCGCAGGCATGATAGATCTGAAGAAGGCAATGACTAGGATCGCGGAACTGGAGGAATAACTCAAGGCTACACGTGAAGATTATGAGGAGGAAATGGTCGTACTAGTGGAGAAGAATGACGACCTGATTAAGAAGATCGGAATATTCATGGGAGACCCCACACCAGTAGAAGAAGATGAAGAACCCAAGGAGATTCGCCCCGAGGACTACATCATCATCGACGACACCGACTCCGACCTTAGCGATGATGACTTTGAAGACGAAGCTGGAGCAGATATCATGGAGTCTACAACCGAGGAATATTTTTAGTAGACCACCACATCAGTAGTAGTATTCCACCATGTAAATAGTATAGTCCGAGACTTTTACGATAGTTAGAACGATTGTATGCCTTGCTTGATTGATTGAGTGAAATTTTTGTGTTTGTCTCATGTGCATATGGGTAGTGATTTCTCATTAGACCTCATTCTATTCTAATCTCTCCCCTCTAAACCCATCAGATGCCTCCAAGATGTGACCCCGGATTTTCTTTCCTACCGGAGCTCACTCAGTTGATCCAGCAACAGAATACCCTGATGCAGTTATTAGTTCAGAACCAAGGCAACAACAACAACAACAACAGCAATCCACCACCACCACCACCACTAGTTGACAACTTAGCCCGTTTTCTGAGGTTGCAGCCGCCGGTGTTTTCCAGTAGCACCGAGCCTATAGTAGCAGATGATTGGCTCCACAGGATTGGAAGGGAATTAACCACTGTAGGATGTACTAACGCTGATAAGGTGCGTTTTGCCGCACATCAGTTGGATGGACCAGTAGCCTCATGGTGGGAGAATTACACTGTCACCTACCCTATAGCCACGGTGACATGGGAACAGTTTCAGCAAGCATTCCGTACAACCCATGTCTCAACTGGAGCCATGAATTTGAAGAAGCGTGAGTTTCGCAACCTACGCCAGGGGAACTGTACTGTGGCTCAGTACGCGGATGAGTTTAGCAAGTTATCTCGCTATGCCCCTGATGATGTGGCCACAAATGAGTATGTAGTTGATGGTGGCAACATTCACCAACTACCAGGAGTTGGTAGATAAGGCTGTTATGATTGAAGGGAAGAAGCAGCAGATTGAGAGCCGTAAGAGGAAGTATGGACAAGCGAGGTATAACTCAGGAGCTCAGTAGAAGCCTCGCCTAACCCCGAACTCGGGAGGACTTGTTCATAACCATGGAGTCCACACCCGTAATGGAGGAAGTAACCATAATCATACTGGCCCTAGGAATGGGAATGGGAATGGAGCAAGCAACAATCAGAACCGCCCCAATCCAGCCACACCCACCAAGATAGACCTAAGCCATGTTACTTGTTTCAAGTGCGGGAAGACTGGACACTATGCCACAGAGTGCCCTGAAGGGAAGAATGGAAATGGAAATGGGAGCGCTGGGAACAAGCCCAATCCATTCAACAAAGGACAAGTGAACCACGTTAACATGGAGGAGGTTGAAGAGCAGCCAGATGCGGTTATAGGTAAGTTTTTGGTTAAGTCATTTACCGCTCTTGTTCTTTTTGATACTGGTGCATCACATTCATACATATCAAGGGAATTCGTGGATAAGTTTAAACTACCGACCCAAACCCTTAGGACCCCTCTGTTAGTAAGCTCACCTAGAGCAGAGTATATGGCTAGTTGATGGTGTGACCAGATACCCTTGACCATTGGCAACCATGTTTTTCCGTCCGACCTAATTATCTTGGAGTCATAAGGATTGGATGTGATATTAGGAATGGGCTGGATGTCAAAGTATGGAGGAAGCATTGACTGTGTTAGTAAGTCAATTTGTCTCACCACCCCGGAGGGAAAAAGGATCAAGTATGTATCCAGGTATGCGCCAAGAAGTAGCCAAGTAAATACCCTCACGGGAGTTGTTCAGGAAGAAGTGACTGTAGTAAAGGATTACCCGGATGTTTTCCCAGAGGAGTTACCAGGCATGCCACCGGACTGAGATATTGAGTTTTTAATAGAGCTACTGCCAGGAACAGGGCCAATATCCAAGAGACCCTATAGGATGCCCGCGAATGATCTGGAGGAGATCAAGAAACAGATCAAGAAATTATTGGAGAAAGGTTACATTCGACGGAGTTCATCACCATGGGGAGCCCCAGTGCTTTTGGTTGAGAAGAAGGATAAATCCCTAAGAATGGTTGTTGATTATCGAGCCTTGAATGAAGTGACGATTAAGAACAAGTACCCATTGCCGATGATCAATGATCTGTTTGACCAGCTGCAAGGAGCTAAGGTGTTTTCGAAGACCGATCTGCGATCATGATATCATCAGTTGAAGATACGAGAAAAGGATATACCAAAGACAGCCTTCACCACATGGTACGGGCTATACGAATATACGGCCATGTCATTTGGACTAACTAACGCCCCTGCCTATTTCATGAGCATGATGAACAAAGTATTCATGGAATATTTGGATAAGTTTGTTGTGGTGTTCATTGATGATATAATGGTATATTCGAAGAACGAAGAGAAACACAAGGAGCATTTGCGTTTAGTTCTCGAGAAACTCAGGGAACATTAGTTGCATGCCAAGTTCAGCAAATGCGAGTTTTGGTTGTAGGAAGTCGGATTCCTTGGACATGTTATATCAGGAGAAGGTATAGCAGTAGATCCCACCAAGATTCAGTCAGTCACTGAATGGTTGGCACCCACTTCAGTTAGCGAGATCCGCAGTTTTCTTGGACTCGCAGGATACTACCGTAGATTCATTGAGAATTTTTCCAAGATCGCGAAGCCCATTACAGAATTATTGAATAAGGATATCAAGTTTAAATGGACGGAAGATTGTGAGGCAAGTTTCCAGGAGCTGAAGAAACGTTTGACTACAGCCCCAGTGTTGACACTGCTAGATATACGTAAGGATTTTCAAGTGTATTGCGACGCCTCTCGCTTAGGACTTGGAAGTGTGCTTATGCAGGGCAGAAGAGTTGTTTTGTATGCCTCACGACAACTAAAACCACACGAGTTAAATTATGCCACGCATGATTTGGAACTAGCAGCCGTAGTGCATGCGTTGAAGACCTGGAGGCATTACCTTATTTGAAACCATTGTGATGTGTACACGGATCATAAGAGTTTGAAGTACATTTTCACACAAAAGGAACTGAACCTTAGGAAGAGGAGATGGTTGGAGCTCATAAAGGATTATGACATGAAGCTTCACTATCATCCAGGAAAGGCCAATGTCGTAGCAGGCACTTTGAGCCGGAAGAGTCATGCTAATACCCTAGAGAGCACGGGATTGCCAAAGGAGTTAGCAGAGGATCTCTAGGAACTTCGATTGGAGATTGTTCCTAGAGGTTTTGTTGCAACAATGGAGTTTCAGTCTACATTGTTGGGAAAGATTCGAGAAGCTCAGAAGGATGACAAAGAGATTGCCGAGATAAAAGAGAAAATGAGCGAAGGAAAGGCCAAAGGTTTTCGTGAGGATGAGCACGACACCCTATGGTTTGAGGACCGTGTTTATGTGCCCAATAACATAGAGATCAGGAAGTTAATACTTCAGGAGGCTCATGACTCACCATACTCGATACACCCTGGAAACACCAAGATGTATTTGGATTTAAAGGAACGTTTCTGATGGACAGGGATGAAGAAGGATATCGCCGAGTATGTGGCCGTATGTGATGTATGTCAGAGAGTGAAGGTAGAGCATCAAAAGCCAACAGGATTGTTACAGCCTATGTCAATACCTGAATGGAAGTGGGATAAACTTGGCATGGATTTTCTCACCGGATTGCCCAGGACCAAATCAGGATATGATTCTATATGGGTAGTAGTTGACCGTTTGACCAAAGTGGCACACTTTATCCCAGTGAAAACAACTTATACCAGTGCCAAGTTGGCCAAGATATATATGACCAGGATCGTATGTCTGCATGGAGTTCGGAGGACCATTGTATCAGATAGAGGAACACAGTTTACTTCAAAGTTTTGGCATCAGCTGCACCAGACTTTGGGAACGAGATTGGAGTTCAGTACAACATTTCACCCGCAGACGGATGGACAGACCGAGAGAGTCAACTAGATTCTGGAGGACATGTTGAGAGCCTGTGCACTAGATTATGGGTATAGTTGGGATGACAATTTGCCTTACGCAGAGTTCTCATACAACAATAGTTACCAAGCCAGTTTGAAAATGGCACCGTTTGAAGCCCTGTACGGCTGAAGGTGCAGGACACCGTTGATGTGGGATGAAGTTGGAGACCGACAGTTGTTTGGACTAGACTTGATCAAAGAGTCTGAGGAGAAGGTTAAACTGATTCGGGATAGACTGAAGATAGCTCAGTCCAGACAGAAGAGTTATGCAGATCCCAAACGCAAGGAGGTAGCCTATGAAATTGGAGATAGAGCATATCTGCGAGTATCACCTTTGCGAGGAGTGAAACATTTTGGAGTTAAGGGAAAGTTAGCCCCGAGATTTGTAGGACCGTATCGTGTTTTGGAACGGATGGGAGAAGTTGCCTACAAGTTGGAGTTACCTGAAGGGCTGTCAGGAGTTCACGATGTGTTTCACGTTTCCCAGTTGAAGAAGTGCCATGCTGAGATGGCCGACATACCGCTAAGAGATACCGTACCCTTGGAGGCGATTCAGTTGGACAATGACTTGACTTATGAGGAGAAGCCAGTCAAGATTTTGGAGTTTGCCACTCGAGTCACCCGCAGCAAGGTTATTAAGTTTTGCAAAGTTCAGCGGAGCCACAATACCAAGGACGAAGCCACGTGGGAATGAGAGGATGATCTTCGCAAAGACCACCTATTTTCTAGCCAACCCGAATCTCGAGGGCGAGATTCATCTTAAGGGGGGTAGGTTTGTAACATCCCAAATTTTCAATTTGGAATGTTATACATAGATCATTCTTGCATATCATATTTTATTGCATTTCATCTCGTGATCCTCGAAATCCTAAGCAACTCAAGGACCCTCGGAGAGAGTTGGGGATTTCCCCGGTTTCAAATTTGATTTTATCAAATCTTGAAACGAGGATTTTGGTTTTAATAATTTTTCTCTCCGAAAATATTTCATATTAAAATATATGAGAGGAGATAATATGACATCTCCAAAATAAATGAAATATTGGAGGAAAAATATTAAAATCAATATTTGTTTTTATTTGGATTTTATTGCAATTAAAATATTAAAATGCACGTTTTCAAAATTGCATTTTAGGGCCAAGAAAATGTTCATCTCGTTCTAAATATTTCATTTAGACGGTGAAAATTTGTTTTGGCATTTTTAGATTTTTATTTTATTTTCTAGGATTTTTCTTAGTTTTGGCGGAATAATTTAAATAAAAAAAGTTTCCGGACCAAGCTGGGCCGAAGCCCAGTCGGCCCGTTCCGCCACCGTCTCCCTCGCGCGCGCCGCCGTGCGCAGCACGGACGCCGAGGGGAGTCCGAGCTGGACTCCTCCCCGGGCGCCCCCTCGCCCAAGCCACGCCGCCCCTCGCCCCCTTTAAATGTCGCCAGCACCACCCCACCTCGCCACCACCACCGCAGCCCGCGCCGCCGCCTGCCATCGCCCGCGCCGCCGCCTGCCGCCGCCCGCGCCGCTGCCTGAGCCAAACCGCCCGCCAGCCCCGCCAGAGCCGCACCCCGCTGGATTTGACGAGGTAGCGCACCGTCACCGTCGATTTTTTTAGAAAACCGATTTGGTTTTTTTTAAAACCCTAACTCGTTTTTTCCCCGGTGTTTCTTTTTAGTGGACGTTCGTCCAGACGTTCATTTTAGCGAATGGTTTTCGCTCGTTAGTTAAAGATAACGAACGCTCGTTCGTTAGCCTGTTCGTCAGTTTTCTTTTTATCGGATTTTTCCACGGTTATTTCTGATCGCGATTTCTGATCCGATTTTCGTTCTAGTTTATCTTTTCGCTCGTTAGTCGGAATCAGGTGATTCAAGCGCCTAGATCTTCGTCTCGAGACCCTCTTTCCGCTTAACCAACTTGCACAAGTTTTTGGTACTGTAAAATTTGACCTTAGTTCAGATTAGTAAACGGATCTTGCTTCTTTCGCCGTTTGAGTTTCGTTGCTCCGTTTGATTTGATTCTTTTTGCAAACCGGAGTTCCTAAGTTGAACTTTCTGGTTAGATCTTCTTATTTGAGTTTACCCGTGCTTCTTAGATTGATTTCTTATGTATGCTATTGTTTGTTTGCGATAGAATTCCCGGAGTGCGAAGCGTGTTATTTGGAGTCTCTAGGTTACGCGGATCGTCAACAAGGCAAGTAACACTTTGATCATACCCCTTCATCACCCAGTTTTTATGCATTAGTTCCAATCCTCAAACATTGCATGGTTAGGGTGTCATTAACATGTGGGTTGGGAAGTAGTTGATGAGGTAGAATCTATTACCATGTTACATTCAAACCCTTGGGAGTTACTCTTACGAATTGCTTATATTGCTATGCTATGCTCGTAGACGAGGTTTGGGAGAGTGAAATCCATGACAGATGTGAGATTGTTAATTAATGGTTCAACTTAAGGTGGCAACTTAAATACACATCTGGGTGGATTGAGGCACCTGGAGTACCCAGTGTTGCCTGTATTTTTGGAAATCCCGGAGTACCCGTGTGATCTTCCTATGGACCGCCACCCAGGCTCAAAGGGAATGAGATTATTCATGCTAGAAACTTTCGTATTCAACCACAAGCTAATATGGGCTCTAGCATAGTTGAGTAAGTTACGTGAAGCTCTTGAAGAGGTGGATCAGCATGTAGTGGGATTGTAGGTTTGGTATGGTCTGCCCGGAGTAGAGAGTTAATGTTTCTGAAAGACCGTGTCTCGTTCATCTGTTTCTCAAACACCATGTAGTGTGAGAAATCCAACGGAGGCGATCGAGTCTTGTGGGGAAAAGTGTGCAAACCTCTACAGAGTGTACAAACTAATCATGGTTAGCCGTGTCCCCGGTTATGGACAATCTTGAGTATCTAGTACTTGGAGTATCTTAAGTATCTCATCACTCTAAACTAATATTGTTGGGTTGTTAATTGCCTTAATTGGGATTGAGTTGGAGGAACCTTCTCAATGATGTTTCAACTACCATGATAGTTAAATTAAAATCTATTCCTTTGTTGTAGGGAAAAATTGGCTTTTCGCAAAAACTTTAACCATAGAGCTTTCCACCAGCCAAATATGCATGTAGTGATATCATTATTCTGTTCTTGCTCTACTGTGTAACTTTGCGAGCATATTCCATGCGCTGACCCGTTTTCGGGCTGCAACGTATTATGTTGCAAACTTTTCAAACGAGGAGTAAGGTTCTTTAGGTCGTTGCCGTGCAGCTCAGCTATGCCGTTGGAGTTGATGGACTCACTTTATCTTCCAAGCCTTCCACTGTTATCGTATTATATGGCCTTAAGCCATATTTATTGTAATAAGTTCTCTTTGGAGACATTCGATGTAATAAGTGTGTGATTGCTACTTTGTTATAAATCCTTGAGTACTATGTGTGTCAGCATTACCGATCCAGGGATGACACTGAAGCATAGAGACTTGACTGTTTGAGGTCGGGTCGCTACAAAAAACTAATTGGATCATTGGAGGAGTCACATACCAACGAACAATCCCCCAAAGCAGTTTTTTGAATGTAGCTTTGAGCAAGGAGATCGAAAATGGTAGGAAAATGAACTTGGACTCGGGTTTGAGCTGGTGAGTGATGATTGTGGGAGGAAGAAGGAGTGTGTGGTAGCTGGAATAAGTGGAGGGGAGGCACCGTGGGCCCACGAGGCAGGGGGGCGCGCCCTCCACCCTCGTGGCCAGGTGCTTGCTCCCCCTGCTGTGTTCTCAGTGCCAGATATTCTCAAATATTCTAGAAAAAATCATTTTTAATTTTCAGGGCATTTGGAGAACTTATATTTTTGGGGTATTTTTTATTGCATGGATAATTCAGAAAACAGACAAAAATTACTATTTTTGCTGTATTTAATATAAATAACATAAAGTAAAAAGAGGGTACAGAGAGTTGTTTTTTCTAAATTCATCCATCTCATGATCATCAAAAGGAATCCACTAACAAGGTTGATCAGGTCTTGTTAACAAACTCATTCCGAATAACATGGAACCCGGAGAATTTTTGAATAACACTAGGTTACCTCAACGGGGATATGCACATCCCCAACAATAAGAATGTCATATTTCTTCTTGACAGTAGGAAGAGGAGATTCAAAACCTCCAAAAATAATCGATGAAAATTTTCCAATAGAGTTTATACTATGAACTTGAGGTTGTTTCCTCGGAAAGTGTACCGTATGCTCATTGCCATTAACATGAAAAGTGATATTTCCTTTGGTGCAATCAATAACAGCCCCTGCAGTATTCAAAAAGGGTCTTCCAAGAATAATAGACATACTATCGTCCTCAGGAATATCAAGAATAATGAAGTCCGTTAAAATAGTAACATTTGCAACCACAACAGGCACATCCTCACAAATACCGACAGGTATAGCAGTTGATTTATCAGCCATTTGCAAAGATATTTCAGTAGATGTCAACTTATTCAAATCAAGTCTACGATATAAAGAGAGGCATAACAATAACACCGGCTCGAAGATCACATAAAGCAGTTTTAACATAGTTTCTTTTAATGGAGCATGGTATAGTTGGTACTCCGGGATCTCCTAGTTTCTTAGGTATTCCACCTTTAAAAGTATAATTAGCAAGCATCGTGGAAATTTCAGCTTCCGGTATCTTTCTTTTATTTGTAACATTTTCTTTCATATACTTAGCATAAGGATTCATTTTCAGCATATCATTCAAACGCTTACGCAAGAAGATAGGTCTAATCATTTCAGCAAAGCGCTCAAAATCCTCACCATCCTTTTTCTTGGATGGTTTAGGAGGAAAAGGCATGGGTTTCTGAACCCATGGTTCTCTTTCCTTACCGTGTTTCCTAGCGACAAAGTCTCTCTTATCATAACGTTGATTCTTTGATTGTGGGTTATGAAGATCAACAACAGGTTCAATCTCTACATAATTATCATTACTAGGTTGCGCATCAACATGAACATCATCATTAATATTATCACTAGGTTCATGTTCATTACCAGATTGTGTTTCAGCATCAGAAATAGAAATATCATTGGGATTCTCAGGTGTGTCTACAACAGGTTCACTAGAAGCATGCAAAGTACTATCATTTTTCGTTTTCTTCCTCTTAGAAGGACTAGGTGCATCAATATTAGTTCTCTGAGAATCTTGCTCAATTCTCTTAAGATGGCCCTCAGCATACAAAGGTTCCTGAGTCATTTTACCTCCTCTAGTCATAACTCTAACAACATTATCATTTTTCTTACTATTTAATTCATTGAGCAAATCATTCTGAGCTTTCAGTACTTGTTCTACTTGAGTGGTAACCATAGAAGCATGTTTACTAATAAGTTTAAGTTCACCTTTAACATTAGCCATATAATCACCCAAGTGTTCAAGCATATTAGCATTGCGTTTTAATTCTCTACCAAAATAAGCATTGAAGTTTTCTTGTTTAACCATAAAGTCATCAAACTCATCCAACCATGGGCTAGCAAACTTAGTAAATGGGATTTCAGCTTTATCATATCTATAGAGAGAATTTACCTTTACTACCCGTGTCGGGTTATCAAGACAATGTATTTCTTCAACAGGCGGTAAATTAAGACCATGTATTTCTTCAATAGGAGGTAAATTCTTAACATCTTCAGCTTTAATACCCTTTTCCTTCATAGATTTCTTTGCCTCTTGCATATCTTCAGGACTGAGAAATAGAATACCCCTTTTCTTCGGAGTTGGCTTAGGAGTTGGTTCATGAATTGGATCAGGAATTAGATCAGGAAGTTTCCAATTGTTTTCATTAGTCAACACATTATTCAATAGAATTTCAGCTTCATCTGGTGTTCTTTCCCTGAAAACACAACCAACACAACTATCCAGGTGGTCTGTGGAAGCATCGGTTAGTCCATTATAAAAGATATCAAGTATTTCATTTTTCTTAAGAGGATGATCAGGCAAAGCATTAAGTAATTGGAGAAGCCTCCCCCAAGCTTGTGGGAGACTCTCTTCTTCAATTTGCACAAAATTATATATTCCCCTTAAAGCAGCTTGTTTCTTATGAGCGGGGAAATATTTAGCAGAGAAGTAATAAATCATATCCTGGGGACTATGCTCACAACCAGGATCAAGAGAATTAAACCATATCTTAGCATCACCATTTAATGAGAACGGAAATATATTAAGGATATAATAGTAGCGAGTTTTCTCATCATTAGTGAACGGGGTAGCTATATCATTTAATTTAGTAAGATGTGCCACAACAGTTTCAGATTCATAACCATAGAAAGGATCAGATTCAACTAAAGTAATTATCTCAGGATCAACAGAGAAATCATAATACTTATCAATAACAAAGATAGGTGGAGTAGCATAAGCAGGATCATATTTCATTCTAGCATTCAGAGTTTTTTGTTTCAGCTTAGCTAATAATTTCTTAAGATCACTCCTATCATTGCAAGCAAGAAAATCTCTAGCAATTTCTTCATCCATAACATAGCCTTCAAGCACAACAGGTAATTCATATCTAGGGGGAGAGTCTTCATCATCACATTCATCAATATTATCAGTTTCAATAATTTCATTCTCTCTAGCCCTAGCGAGTTGTTCGTCAAGAAATTCACCAAGTGGCACAATAATATCAAGCATAGAAGTAGTTTCATCATAAGTATCATGCATAGCAGAAGTGGCATCATCAATAAGATGCGACATATTAGAATTAATAGCAGAAGCAGGTCTATGTGTCACAAGCTTACTCAAAACAGAAGGTGAATCAAGTGCAGAGCTAGATGGCAGTTCCTTACCTCCCCTCGTAATTGAGGGATAAATTTTTGTTTTCGCGTCTTTTAAGTTCTTCATAATGATAAGCAGATATAAATCCCAAGTGACTCAAAGAATAGAGCTATGCTCCCCGGCAATGGCGCCAGAAAATAGTCTTGATAACCCACAAGTATAGGGGATCGCAACAGTTTTCGAGGGTAGAGTATTCAACCCAAATTTATTGATTAGACACAAGGGGAGCCATAGAATATTCTCAAGTATTAGCAGCTGAGTTGTCAATTCAACCACACCTGGAAACTTAATATCTGCAGCAAAGTGTTTAGTAGCAAAGTAATATGATAGTAGTGGTAATGGTGGCAAAAGGTAATGGTAGCAAAAGTAATATTTTTTGTATATTGTAGTGATGATAATAATAGCAACGGAAAAATAAATAAGCGAAGAACAATATATGAAAAGCTCGTAGGCAATGAATCGGTGATGGAGAATTATGCCGGATGCGGTTCATCATGTTAAATTCATAACCTAGGGTGACACATAACTTGCTCTAGTTGATCAATGTAATGTAGGCATGTATTCCGAATATAGTCATACGTGCTTATGGAAAAGAACTTGCATGACATCTTTTGTCCTACCCTCCCGTGGCAGCGGGGTCCTATTGGAAACTAAGGGATATTAAGGCCTCCTTTTAATAGAGTACCGGAACAAAGCATTAACACATAGTGAATACATGAACTCCTCAAACTACGGTCATCACCGGTAAGTATCCCGATTATTGTCACTTCGGGGTTAACGGATCATAACACATAATAGGTGACTATAGACTTGCAAGATAGGATCAAGAACTCTCATATATTGATGAAAACATAATAGGTTCAGATCTGAAATCATGGCACTCAGGCCCTAGTGACAAGCATTAAGCATAGCAAAGTCATAGCAACATCAATCTCAGAACGTAGTGGATACTAGGGATCAAACCCTAACAAAACTAACTCAATTACATGATAAATCTCATCCAACCCATCACCGTCCAGCAAGCCTACGATGGAATTACTCACGCACGGCGGTGAGCATCATGAAATTGGTGATGGGGGATGGTTGATGATGACGATGGTGATGGATTCCCCTCTTTGGAGCCCCGAACGGACTCCACATTAAAACGTGATGAATCCTTCTCCTTGGTTTTTTCTCCCCGAAAGTGAATATATGGAGTCTAGGTTGAGGTCGGTGGAGCATCAGGGGGCCCACGAGGCAGGGGGCGCGCCCAGGGGGTAGCACGCCCCCACCCTCGTGGACACGTGGAGGCCCCCCTGATGTGGGTCTTCCTCCCAATATTTATTATATATTCCAAAATAATTCTCCGTTGATTTTCAGGTCATTCCGAGAACTTTTATTTCTGCACAAAAATAACACCATGGCAATTTTGCTGAAAACAACATCAGTCCGGGTTAGTTCCATTGAAACCAGGCAAGTTAGAGTCCAAAACAAGGGCAAAAGTGTTTGGAAAAGTAGATACGACGGAGACGTATCATAGCACCACCGCACTCTGCTCGTTCCCCATGAACTACCTTCGGCTTCACGTTAAAGGTCTTAAGCCATAAGCCGAAGTGTGGGGGAATGCGGAGGAAAGCGTCACACGTGATAATGAACGCTGAGACGTGAAGGAAGGAGTCCGGAGTTAGATCGTGAAAATCTAGCCCGTAATAGAACATAAGCCCTCGAACAAAGGGGTGGAGAGAGAACCCTAGCCCTCGGAGGAAGTGGGAGATGAATACGACCCTCTTGCTGGATCTGGGAGTAGGAATAACCTGCCTGTCGTGGGTTTGTCACGACAGATGTCCTTGTGAAAGGACTTAGTCATGGAGCCATCTCTATGGGTTAGCTTAAAGGGGTTAAACCGGACAAGGGGACACGGGGAATTTTATACTAGTTTGGCCCCTTCGAGGAAGGTAAAAGCCTACGTCTAGTTGTGATTGGTATTGCTAGGGTTTCGAAGGCCAGGGAGTGAATCTGCTTTGTCTGGCTTCTCAAGTTGTTGTCTGTCCCTAAACCGCTGCCGGGTCGTCCCTTTATATACATAGGTTGACGCCCGCCATTTTACAGAGTCCCGAAGCCGGATCATAAACGTATCCAGTCCGGTCTCTATCCTTCCTATCTTACAATACAAGTTACATGACTAAGCCAGTTTACATTTACAGGCTTTAACCCGCCTTTGGGCCTTGGGCCTCCATGAAGCGACATCATCCTTGCATATTTATGGGCTTCTAATCTTCAAGGAGTCAACCCGGCTACATAAGGCCGGTTTACCCCCAATAGTAATATCCCCAACATTAGGCCCCAGATTGATTTGAACTCGTTCATGTCAATCTTCTATAGTTAGAAAAATTCTTCCCTCATATCTTCACCTCGATCTTGTAAATCGCCGTGACGTCACACTTCAAGATTATGATAAACCGTCCTGACGTCATCCATCCGTTGATGTCGAAGATTACCTTCATTTAATATGTCTTCAGCCATCGAGGCGACACCTTATTAACTTATCCATTTTTGGGCTCCTCGATTCCTGCACTTGCCGTTTCATCTCTTCGCCTTATAAATAGGGACAGCGGACCCCTTTCCTTTTCTTTCCGCTACCCATTCATCTCTTCTTCTTCCTCTCGACGACCCCGCACCCGAGCGCCGCCGTCATCTTCGAACTCCGCCTCTGCTTCGCCGTTGGCCGCTGCATCAACCTGTTCGCACCAGAGTTCCACAGCGCCCTTCCGCTGCTTCCACCGTCGCAGTAAGTCTTTTCCCCTTTCTTTCTTAGATCCATTAGGGTTTCCTTGTTCTTCACTATTATTGAGGTTTATCAGAGCTTTCAGTGTTGCTCTTTCATGGCCTTTAGGTGAATACTTCGTATCTGACGTACTCCTTGCCGTAGCTAACCTTCCATTGTCACCACAAACCCTTATGCGCAAAGAACTGATCTAGTCCTTCATAAGTTGCTTCGGTTCTGCACCCCTTCTAGATCCAATTATTTTTACTTTTCTATCTTATCTTAGATCCGAAAATTTCATATGTCACTGTGAGATCTGTTTCTCCTTACACCAACATAGGCGGTTTAACCTTGTATAAGCAGTCTATGCCATTAGCCCTCTGATAAACCGGAGGAGCATTTTACCTTCATAATTATGTTCCGGCTTAACAGTGTCTGAGTAATCCTGTGCTAGTATTACCTTTTTTCCTTATTGCATTAGTCTCCGGTTTACACCACTTCACATATCAGTATGTTTCTTACTCCCTTGTATCTTGCATATAATCATGCATAATTTATAAACCGGCCTTTCATTTTCAGCTTGTTTGTTTCGCAATGGCCAAACAATTCACTGCCTGCAACTGGGCTCGTTCCCGGGTTACTGACACTCAGTTGAATGAGATGGTCAGCATTGGCTCCCTACCTAAGAAAATTGAAATCAAATGGCGAGTTCCCGGAACAGAAAATCCTCCGACCCCAAGGCAGGGCGAGGTGGTGGTCTTTGTTGATCACATAGCCCGTGGCTTTAAACCGACAGGATCAATGTTTTACCGAGATGTGCTTGCCAGCTTCCAACTTCATCCGCAAGATATCAGTCCCAACTCGGTCTCCAATTTATGCAACTTCCAGGTCTTCTGTGAAGTATATTTACAAGAAGAGCCAACTGCAGAACTATTTCGGGATTTCTTCCACTTAAACTGGCGCACAGAGTTTGTAAATGGACCGAACACAGAACTTGGTGGTGTCTCGATTCAAAAGCGGAAAGAAGTTGAATTTCCTCATGCCAAACATCATAGCCACCCAAAGGAATGGAACCAAACTTGGTTTTATTGCAGATACACTTCGCCTGAAGATGAAAATCCCATCCCCGGCTTTCGTGATCACAGACTATCCAACACTCACCCAATGCCACAACACCTGAGCTCTTCAAAAAGGGAAAAATACACTCCTCAACTCGCCAAACTCCGGGCCTTTATGGCGAACGGTTTAACAGGCGTGGACTTTGTGCGCTGCTGGATATCCTGGAGTATCTTGCCGCTAAGCCGGCGACCCGGTTTAATGTCTGAATATACCGGTGAGGTTACGAACCTCAACGCCATTGCAACATCCAATTATCTAAGGAAGAGGTCACTGAAGGTGTAAAGAAGATTCTGAATGAATCGGAACTGATCTGTAGTCAAACCGGTCTGAGTCCCTTCTATGCCAAAAAAAACCGCCTGCTGTAAGCATTATATTTCCCCCTCATCTCTAATATTTTTAGCTTATGCAACCTGTAATCCTTCTTCTTTGTATATAGGGAGATGACCCCTTCTGGAAACGGAAAACCGTAGAGAAAGCGGCAAACCGACTGGAGACAAAGCGGTCAAGCCATCCCGCCCAAAGACCAAAGCCGTAAAACGGACGTCAAAACGGAAAATGGCTGACCGAATTAATATGGAGCTTGCTGATGATACTGATGATCCAGAAGTTGAGGTAGAACTTGACTCACTTGGCTCTATTTTCATGCATCTCATTAACAATGACCTTCCTCAGGAGGACGCTGAAGCTAGTCAAGCTGATGATGTAGAGGTAATTACCCTTTCCTCCAGTTCAGACTCTATGCCAACACAAAAAACTCGCCAAGCAGTCCGGAAAGTAAGCTTTTCTCATCCTCTTGCTCACTTGGATCCAACATTTATTTTGAAGACTCAGCAACATGAAGCTCACCGGACAACCCGACATAGTGGCCAACAGGTCACTTCAGCCGGTTTACCTGATACTCCGGTTCGGAAGCGCCGGTCTGAGGTCTCTCCTACTTATGATCATTCTTACCCCAAGGCAGGTTATTTCAGACAGCCTCTTAATCCATCCGATTCAAATTATCAGGTGACACCTCCTTCATCTTCTGGTGAATCGACAACAACTCAACTCCCCCCTTTGAAAACTGTGGCCGGGTGAGTTGAAAAAAACCTTTCCTTTCAATGCGTCATAAATCCTTTGAATAGGATGTTAATCCTCTTTTATTCTGTTTGCAGGGCCAAAGCCAGACCCAGTAAGAAAGCTCGGACCACCAATCCGCTCGAAGATCCAATCACCGAAGAAGAACAACCAAGAGGTGAATCGGAACAACCTCGTGAATCAGAAAGCCTCATCCTGAAGCTGCTTCTGATAACCCGCCTCTTGAAGGCCAAAATACTGATGAACCAGCACGCGCTGATCCTGACGCACCTGATGTTGAACTGGCAGAACCAAAACCGGGCTAGTCCGGTGAAAGATGCTGAAATTCCAATATCATCAACCAAAAACCCTGAAGGCCAAGGTGATGACGTTATTATTACTGGAATGGGCCACAACTCTCCTGGCCATCCCGTCATTTTGGCTCAACACAGTGCCAAAGAAGAGCAAGCTGCCAGGGAGAAAGGTAAATGGAGCAGCGATTTATCAAGCTATGCTCATCTTAATGCTGATGAGCTCCACTCTGGCTTCTTGAACCGTCTGCACTCAAACCGGGATTATGAAGCCGGTTTGGTGAACTTGATGAAAGAGCGACATGAGGTAAATTCCTCTCCCTTTGTGTATTGATTTATAGCTGAAATGCTATCCCAAGTAGCCCCCAAGGGCTGTTTTATGATTGTTAATCATAAACCGGGTCTTTGTAACACTTTAAGCATCTCATCATTGATCCTTGCAATGGCAGGTCTCTAATAATAGATAAGACTCATCTTGAAATAATTAGATAACTTTCTGCAGCATATCCCCCAAAGGCCGGTTTAACTTGGCAAGTTAATCCAGTTTTTAATCCACACATCCATTTTAGAACAGACGCACATTAGCCCCCAAGTGTCAAGGATAATGCTTGCATTGTTCTGGAGACTTGCATAAAGTGTAGTACTTGAGAGCAAATAGGCATTAGCCCCCAAGTATGAAGTGCATAACTTTGTTATACGCTTTGTACTTAACACACACACACACACACATATATATATATATGCTGTTTGTTTAACATACCTACAACGTGGCAGGCTGAACTGAGTAGCAAAGATGCCCGAAATTCTGATTTGCAAGAGAATGTGAAGTCACAACAAGCCGAGGCTGAAAAAGCCAAAGAGGAGCTGACCCAGGCCCTGGCCGTGATAGAAAAGTTGAAAGAATCTTTCAACAAAGATCGTGCTGACTGGGAAAGCGAGAAATCCGGTTTAACCAAAAGAGCTGTAGACGCCGAGGCAGCCCTGAAGCCAGTGGTAGACGAACTAGCCGGTTTGAAACACCAAATCAATGCTATGACCTCTGCTATCTTTGGTAAGTACCTGCTTTATGTGCATTGCATAAGTTGATGAACCTTATAACTGACAAAAATGTTGATAAAAACTTTGACAGGTACCCGGATCGCTCATTTTGGCACAGATATGCGTATGAAACTCAAAGCGGCCTACACATTGATTGAGTAGCTGTACTCTGGGTCTCAGCGGGCTATTTGCATGACGGCTTATAACAAACCGGCTCCCACTTTGATTAAAGAGACTCTTTAGAAGTTGGCCATGTTACCAGCCCACATCGCCGAGTTGAAGAAAGCAGCTGCCAGAGCCGGAGCTTTAACTGCACTTATTCGAGCAAAAGCCTGGATTCCAGATCTTGAAGTGGAAGACATCATCAAAGGATACCCGGGTGTTAAAGAAGATGGTTCCAACTTTAATAATGATGATCTCCGGGAGCTGACCAAACAGATGCGGCCAGCAGCCAGCAAGCTGGCCGATGATACCGATTTGTCCCATTTTCAACCGTTTTACAATGCGGAGGGGAAGAGGCAGCCGACTGACATCCATGAAGCTGAAGAACTTGTGCCTCCGATTCGTAAGCACACTTATGCTCCTGATATTAACCCCTCCAATCTTATCCTTAAAGAACCAGTGTTTCAAGCTTTAACTGGAATCGATTAGTCAACGGTTGATTTCCAGCGACTGGGGAGGGATGAAGAAGTGCCCACACCAACGGACCCTCACCCATCAAACCGTCCAGATGAAGCGTCCTGAACTGGCCGCCGGTTTACTGTCCACCGTGTGCCGATTTTATGAAAAACAATTATGCCATTGGAGCCGCTTTGAAGGCTTCTTGTAATAGGATAGCCAAAACTCCTTTATTTGCCATGCCTTCGAGCATGTTTTGTAATGCCTCATGAAAACTTGTGCCACCCTTTGGGATTTATTTATGCATAACCTATGATGAGTTGTGTTCCTGGGTTCAACAACTTAAGAGTGTCTAGCGGTTTACCGCTAGACGGGTCAATATATCCAAGAAGTGTACATGATATAAATGAAATAATCAAAGTGTTTGTACAAAACAGAATATACACAACATACCTCTTTGGTTGACCAACGGTGCATACAGCAAAGGTGTTAATACCAATCCGGAACATTGATAACATTATCTCTGTATTGCCGATTTAAACTGGACCGGGATAACTATCGAGCTTTCCTTATAACACTGGTGATTTAGTCAAACCAGACCGGATCAATAAACACCGGTTTATAACTGATCATGTGCCAACAACTTGTAGTTGAGAAGCAATCCGGGTCAAGGACGCCGGTTTATCAAAAAATACTTATGATTTTCAACAAACGAAATTCAAACAGGAAAATATGCAAGGCTTTTTACGAGTTGTCGGGCTCCAAATCGAGGCTTTTCATGGGCTGCCAGGCCTCTGAGTTAAACCATTTAACAAAGCCTTTTAAGATGGGCCTCCGATTAACCAATCATTGTTTTAACTTTGATAAGTTCAGGGTCTGTAAAAGATTGACTTGTCAAACGTTCGATGGGTCATACCAGGATTACCTGGACAGGAGTGGCTTACTTGATGAAGGCAGGTTAACCCGGGTTTTTAGGTGAATACACCAGGCTTCCAAGCCGTGGCTTGATAGCCAATTACAAGGGTCCTTTCAAACTCTTTGTTGCTTTGCACAAAGAGCCCCCAAGTAACTTTGGGAGCTGTGCTCAGTGGGTGCCCATGTTTGAGTTTGTGCTTTGTGCAACACTCTCTTTGGCCCCACATAATTTCCTTTCTGGCTAAACGCCTATCAAGAGGTGTAGCTGTAGTGTGATAACAACCAAGCCCCCTAGTGATATCCCTTTGTCGTTTCAAACCGACCAAGAGATGCAGCTATGGTTCAGATATGACCAAGCCCCCTAGTGATATTCTTTATATCCGTGCAGCTGTAGAGACCGGTTTAACAAAAAACTCTGCTTTGTCAGTAGAAACTCTTGTGAGCACACACATGATGTAAAAAAGAACAGAGACCCCGCTTTAATGGAGGCTCCGGTTTATTATAATATATACATTATCATAAATATGTACATAGGAAGAGCCTATGGCTCAAGTATAGTAAGGCCGAAGAAGAGCTATGTTCCATGACCGCTTGGTCTCCTCCTCCGATTGACGTGAGTCTTTATGCTCTCGAACATCAATGAGGTAGTAAGACCCGTTGTGCAGATTTTTGCTGACCACGAATGGTCCTTCCCAAGGTGGGGATAACTTGTGCATATCAGTCTGATCCTGGATGAGCCGGAGCACCAAATCACCTTCTTGAAAGGTTCTGGTTTTAACCCGGTGGCTGTGATAACGTTGGAGATCTTGCTGATAAATCGCCGATCGTGCTGCTGCAAGATCACGCTCTTCATCCAACAGGTCCAGAGAATCCTGACGTGCCTTCTCATTATTAGCTTCAACATAAGCTGCCACACGGGGCGAATCGTGACGGATGTCACTAGGAAGAACCGCCTCCGCTCCATAGACCATGAAGAAAGGTGTGTAACCCGTAGACCTATTGGGTGTGGTGTTGATGCTCCATAACACAGAAGGTAGCTCCTCAACCCAACAACCTGGCACCCGCTTTAAGGGAACCATAAGCCTTGGTTTGATACCCCGTAGAATTTCTTGATTTTCCCTCTCTGCTTGACCATTAGATTGGGGGTGAGCCACCGATGCTAGATCAAGCCGGATGTGCTCACGTTGACAGAATTCTTCCATCTCCCCTTTTGAAAGATTAATACCATTATCTGTTATAATGTTGTGTGGAAAGCCAAACCGGAATATCACCTTCTTGATGAATTGAACCGCCGTGGCTGCATCACACTTACTGACTGGCTCTGCCTCCACCCATTTAGTGAATTTATCAACTGCTACTAACAGGTGGGTCTTTTTGTCCTTAGAACGCTTGAAGGGTCCAACCATATCAAGCCCCCAAGTTGCAAATGGCCATGTAATTGGAATCATCCGCAACTCTTGAGCCGGAACGTGCGCACGGCGGGCAAATTTTTGACATCCATCACATCTCTTGACTAAATCTTCCGCATCAGCATGCGCCATCAACCAGTAAAAACCATGGCGAAAAGCTTTAGCCACCAAAGACTTTGAACCGGCATGGTGACCGCAGTCCCCTTCATGGATTTCGCGCAAAATCTCACAACCCTCTTGAGGAGAAACACAATGCTGAATTGCTCCTGAAACACTGTAACGATGTAACTCCCCGTTGAGTATGGTCATGGATTTGGAACGCCGGATTACCTGTCTGGACAATGTTTCATCATCTGGTAACTCGCCCCGGTTCATGTAAGCCAGATACGGGATTGTCCAATCCGGTATGGCATGCAGAGCTGCTACCAACCGAGCCTCCGGATCAGGAATAGCCAATTCTTCTTCGGTTGGCACTTTGACTGACGGATTATGCAACCCATCAAGAAAGACGTTGGGCGGGACCGGTTTACGCTGGGAACCAAGACGACTTAAAGCGTCCGCCGCTTCATTCTTCCGCCGGTCTATATGGTCCACCTGATAACCCTTAAAGTGACCAGCCACCGTGTCCACCTCTCGCCGATATGTAGCCATGAGTGGGTCTTTAGAATCCCAAGTGCCAGACACCTGCTGAGCCACCAGATCTGAATCACCAAAGCACTTAACCCGGCTCAAATTCATCTCCTTAGCCATCCGAAGACCATGGAGCAAAGCCTCATATTCAGCTCCATTGTTAGTACAAGGGAACATTAAATGGAGGACATAACAAAACTTGTCACCTCGTGGGGAAGTTAGCACGACTCCAGCCACCGAGCCCTCCAACTATCTGGACCCATCAAAATGAATAGTCCAATATGTATTATCTGGTTTCTCTTCAGGTGCCTGTAACTCCGTCCATTCATTGATGAAGTCCACGACTGCCTGGGATTTGATCGCTGTGCGGGGTATATATTTGAGCCCGTGAGGTCCAAGTTCAATAGCCCACTTGGCAACCCGGCCGGTTGCTTCTCTGTTTTGAATGATGTCGCCCAGAGGAGCTGAACTGACCACTGTGGTGGGATGGCCCTGAAAATAATGTTTAAGCTTCCGGCTTGCCATAAACACTCCATACACCAGCTTCTGCCAATGCGGATACCTCTGTTTTGACTCAATGAGCACCTCGCTAATATAATGAACCGGCCGTTGAACCGGATATTCCTTGCCAAGCTCCTTGCACTCTACTACAATGGCTACGCTAACAGCCCGGGCATTAGCAGCCACATATAATAATAACGACTCTTTATCAATTGGTGCTGCGAGCACGGGTGGTTCAGCTAGCTGCCTCTTCAGATCCTCAAACGCTTTATCAGCTGCCTCACTCTAGACAAAGTTATCTATTTTATTGAGCATTTGATATAAGGGGATGGCCTGCTCTCCAAGGCGACTGATAAACCGGCTCAAGGATGTAATCCGGCCGGCCAGACGTTGAACATCGTTGATACACGCCGGTTTAGCCAAGGACGTAATTGCTGCAATTTTTTCCGGATTAGCCTCAATGCCTCTGTTTGACACCAGAAAACCTAAGAGCTTGCCCGCCGGGACACCAAAGACACACTTCTCCGGATTGAGCATCATCTTATAAATCTGGAGATTGTCAAAGGTTTCTCTTAAGTCATCTATCAATGTCTCCTCCTTTCTGGATTTTACCACAAGATCATCCACACAGGCATGAACATTGCGCCAATTTGTTTATGAAGGCAATTCTGAACACATCGCTAGTAGGTTGCCTGGGCACTCTTGAGTCCAAAAGGCATGGAGACATAGCAGAAGGCTCCAAAGGGAGTTATGAAAGCTGTTTTCTCCTGGTCCTTAACCGCCATTTTGATCTGATGATAACCAGAGTAAGCATCCAGAAAACACAAACGGTCACAACCTACCGTAGCATCAATTATCTGATCATTGCGAGGGACAGCAAAGGGGTCTGCAGGGCAAGCCTTGTTTAAATCTGTGTAATCCACACACATGTGCCAAGTGCCGTTTTTCTTAAGAACCAACACCGGATTAGCTAACCATTCTGGATGAAAAGCCTCGACAATAAACCCTGCGGCCAACAGACGGGCTACCTCTTCACCGATAGACTTCCGTCTCTCTTCATTGAAGCGGCGGAGGAACTGCCGGACCGGTTTAAACTTAGGATCAATATTGAGCGTGTGCTCAGCGAGTTCCCTCGGTACACCTGGCATGTTAGAAGGTTTCCATGCAAAGATGTCCTGATTCTCACGAATGAACTCGATGAGCGCGGTTTCCTATTTGGGATCCAGGTTAGCGCTGATGCTGAACTGTTTGGATGAATCGCCAGGAACAAAGTCAACCATCTTAGTATTTGTAGCCGATTTGAACTTCAACGCCGGATCATGTTCTGTAGTTGGCTTTTTCAAAGAGGTCATGTCTGCCGGATCAACTTGCTCCTTATAGAATTTCAACTCTTCCGTGGCACAAACCGACTCAGCATAAGCCGCATCACCTTCCCCACACTCCAAAGCTATCTTTCTACTTCCATGTACTGTGATAGTCCCCTTATGACCTGGCATTTTAAGCTGTAGATAAACATAACACGACCTCGCCATGAATTTAGCATAGGCCGGTTGCCCAAACAAGGCGTGGTACAGACTTTTGATCGTTACCACCTCAAATGTCAATGTTTCTGACCTTGAATCATTGTCATCTCCAAAATCTACCTCCAAAGCTATCTTGCCAACAGGATATGCAGACTTACCAGGCACCGCACCATGAAAGACCGTATTCGACGGTTTAAGATTCTTATCTATCAACCCCATACGGCGGAATGTATCATAATATAAAATGTTGATACTACTTCCCCCATCCATAAGTACTTTGGTAAACTTGTATCCCCCAACTTGAGGGGCTACCACCAGGGCCAAGTAACCTGGATTATCCACCCGGGGTGGGTGATCCTCTCTACTCCACAAAATAGGTTGCTCAGACCAGCGTAAATACTGAGGTACTGCATGTTCAACAGAGTTTACTACCCTTTGTGAAGCTTCTGATCACGTTTACACAAACTAGTAGTGAAGACATGATATTGCCCGATGTTCAGCTGTTTGGGATTGCTCTGATAACCCGACTGCTGCTGCTGCTGATTCCCCTGATGGTTGTAACCTCCCTGGTTGCCTTGGTGCCCTTGGTTGACGTGTCCGGTTTGGTTGACATGAAACCCTGAACCGGAACCACCACCTCCATAACCCGGCCCGTGGAAACCTCCTCCGGAACCGCCAGGAGGGCCGTTGTCATATTGGAACATATTGGAATTCTTGAAATCCCGCATGATATAACAGTCCTTCCAAAGATGTGATGCCGGCTTCTCCTTCGATCCATGCTTTGGACAGGGCTGATTTAACAAGCGCTCCAAATTGGGGCCTGAACCTCCACCCCTCTGGGGCTGCTTGCCCTTACGGCGCTGGCCATTCTCCTGCGCATTGGTATTTGCAACAAAGTCCAAGCTACTGTCGGCTTGCGCTTACCACCGTTTCCATGGCCTGCCGGATTATGCTGTTGACCCTTGGCGTTGCCGTTCTTTTCCCCTTTCTCTGGTTTGTCCTCCTCCGAATCCGGGTCCTTGGTATTATCTGAATCGGCGTATTTAACCAAAGCGGACATGAGCGTTGACATATCGTTGCAGTGACATTTGAGCCGTCCTAATTTCTGTTTGAGCGGCTTAAAACGGCAATTGCCCTCTAATGTTAACACTGCGGTGTCTGCATTGATACGATCTGATGAGTGCAAAATCGCTGAGACCCATTTAACCCAATGGGCCGTGGACTCCCCTTCCTCTTGGACGCAAGCGGCCAGATCCACGATCGACATTGGCTGCTTACAAGTATCTTTGAAATTCTGGATAAACCTGTGCTTCAATTCAGCCCATGATCCAACCGAGTGAGTTGGCAAGCTCTTCAACCAAGTACGAGCTGTTCCTTCCAACATCATGGTGAAATATTTAGCACACACCGCCTCATCCACAACTAACATCTCCACTGGCATCTCATAGCTCTCCACCCACGCCTCTGGTTGCAAATCGGCGGTGTAATTTGGTACCTTACGAGGTCCCTTGAAGTCCTTGGGCAATCTCACATTACGCAAAGCGGGGGTGAGACACGGTACCCCTAAGGAACTGAACACCACACCTGGCTCCATTGAGGCCGTAGGGTGAACCGGAGTGTCTTGTCGTGCTCCGTGTCGAGCTGCCAACTCGGCCTCCCGACGTGCGCGGCCGTGGTCCACAACATCCTGCGCATTAGCGCCTCCCCCGGTCGGGTTGTTTTCTCGTGGCGAATTTTGGCGACGTGCACTACTGGACACGGCCGGTTCGTCCTCCACGTGTCTGCTATAACTCCGGCTTGGACGGGGAGTGGAATGAATCCTCTCCCGGCTGTGTGAGTACGCCTGCTGTTGATTTAGTGCTGTTTGAAGGAGATCCCTGGCCCGACGTGCTTCCACTGCAACTGGTGACTCGCCGTCAGTTGGGAGGGCCGCTAGGCATGAAGCGGCGGCCACAATGTTGTCCAACGGGTTGGAATAATGCCCAGGAGGTGTTGGTACGTACTGTGGCACAACGTTGTTCTAGTGAGGCAGGTCTATCATGCGCGGTTGAACCGGCGCCCCTGTTCCCGGCGCCTCCGCCCGGTTTAGTATGGGTTGGTTACCAGCTCCTGCTCCTGGTGTGTTGAAGAGATTCTGTGGCTCATAAACCGACGGGAGGCGCGATCGGTACCTTCTTCTCATGACTTCCTCTGAAGCATTCTGATCCAGCCTAATCCGGTAGGCCTGTGCTTCCAATTCAGCCCGCTCTGTAGCCATCCTAGCATTCTCTATCGCCAGGTCCGCTTTAGCCTGGGCTATCTGATCTTTCACTTTTGCAATCTCCACATTGTGCTGATCCCTGGCTGCTGCATCTACCTCTGCGGCCATCAATGTTGCCAAAGCGTCGAACAAATCAGACAGGACTTGGGCTGGAGGCGGCGCTGAGCTTCCTGCCCCTGCTGGTGTGGCCGTTGTTGAACCGGAGAGCATTGCTGCGGCGGTAGATGAATGAGGCGCTGATTGTGTGCCGGCCATGAAGATGGCGGCCCGGTTTGGCAGATCAGGGGAATCCGGAATACTGTTGCCCTCGGATCCTCCATCAATCCGGCCGTCCTGCAACTGGTAAAGTGATTCGGTCTCTCCAGAAGACTCGTCATCAGAACAGACCACGGTCCCTCCATCGGACACCGGCCCGTCCTCGTACCTCGATCCATGGATGACACCCACAAAAACATGCCTTGCCTTAGGCTGAACCGGTGAAGAACTTGCACACTGAGCCGTTTCGATGATGTCGGTGCAGATGTCCGGCTCAGGGGCCGGTTCGCCGATCTTGCCGATGAAGACGTGAATCCCATCAAAGGGGACGCGGTACCCGTATTCGATTGAATTGGCCTCCGGACCCCATCCTGCGTTGTCGATGTAGAGCTTGCCGCGATGACTCTTCGTCATCCGGCCCACAGCGTATCCCTTAATTCCATCGAAGCTGCCCTTCAAGAACTCAAAACCATCATGCGATAGCCCCACGGTGGGCGCCAACTGTCGTGGGTTTGTCATGGCAGATGTCCTTGTGAAAGGACTTAGTCATGGAGCCATCGCTACGGGTTAGCTTAAAGGGGTTAAACCAGACAAGGGGACACGGGGAATTTTATACTAGTTCGGCCCCTTCGAGGAAGGTAAAAGCTTACGTCTAGTTGTGATTGGTATTGCTAGGGTTTCGAAGGCCAGGGAGCGAATCCGCTTTGTCTGGCTTCTCGAGTTGTTGTCTGTCCCTAAACCGCTGCCGGGTCGTCCCTTTATATACATAGGTTGACGCCCGCCGGTTTACAGAGTCTCGAAGCCGGATCATAAACGTATCCAGTCTGGTCTCTATCCTTCCTATCTTACAATACAAGTTACATGACTAAGCCGGTTTACATTTACAGGCTTTAACCCGCCTTTGGGCCTTGGGCCTCCATGAAACGCCATCATCCTTGCATCTTTATGGGCTTCTAATCTTCAAGGAGTCAACCCGGCTACATAAGGCCGGTTTACCTCCAATAGTAATATCCCCAACACTGCCCTTGAGCAGGAGGCCTATGGGGGATTTCCACGGTCAGGAATCTGGCCGCCTGGAGCTTCGTGATATCCTCTTCTGTGATGGAGGAAGGCACCCATCGACCTTGAGGGCTGGGACCGGACATGATTGGGAAGCTCAAAACAATCGAAACCTTGGGCGCTGGAGCTCGAGGTTGGAGAGGCTGAGGAAAGGGTTGGTGTAAAGAAGCTAGACGGGCCTTAGTCCCTTTATAAAGGTAATAAATATCGAACGCCTCCCCCTCGACCTTAAAACCTGCGTATTCTTAAGGAATCATGCCAACCGGACGGTTGGAATACCCACGCCTTTGTTGATGAGGATCCCGCAATAAGGGGACACAATCTCTGCTTTGAAAAGACGTGCCAATGAAAACGCGTCTCGGAACATGGAACGGCAAGAAAAACGGTTCGATATAATAACCGGGTGGTGACGTGATAACACATTGCAGAAAAGTTGTCAGCAGATTGGACTCGCAAAATATTATTTCCTCTACAATGGTGTGTGGTATTTGTTTTGCAAAGCCGGACACGTTCGTTGCGTGCAAAGACTATGTTGGAGTTTTCGGAGAAGGAACCCGCCTTGCAATGCCAAAGACAATTCGCGCGCCGGACACCTCGTCATTGAATCCTGGTTCAGGGGCTACTAAGGGAGTCCTGGATTAGGGGGTCCTCAGGCGTTCGGACTATGGTACGTGGGCCGGACTGATGGGTTGTGAAAATACAAGATCGAAGACTATCTATCGTGTCCGGATAGGACTCTCCTTGGCGTGGAAGGCAAGCTTGGCGCCCTAATATGAAGATTCCTTTCTCTGTAACCGACTTTGTACAACCCTAGTCTCCTCCTGTGTATATATAAACCGGAGGGCTTAGTCCGTAGAGGCAGAGAATCATAATCATAGTCATACAGGCTACACTTCTAGGGTTTTAGCCATTACGATCTCGAGGTAGATCAACTCTTGTAATACTCATATTCATCAAGATCAATCAAGAAAGAACTAGGGTATTACCTCCATAGAGAGGGCCCGAACCTGGGTAAACACCGTGTCCCCTGTCTCATGTTACCATCGACCTTAGACACACAGTTCGGGACCCCCTACCCGAGATTCGCCGGTTTTGACACCGACAACAACCCCGAGCGCGAGCGGTGTGTCCGCACGGACGGCTCGAGGAAGCACGTGGCCAGGAAGTGGACCAACCAAGGCCTCCAGCCGCCGGCAAGGCTCCTCCTTGCGAGACGGAGGAGTATGACCGCCAACACGGGAGGACGCCCTCCTCGGCCATGGGCTCTTCCTCTCCCGTGTGGCTCACCTCCAGCGCGGGGGGGGGGGGGGGCTTCCAGCGCGGCACTTATCCTCGTGAAGAGGGAGCCAGAGGAGGGCGAGCTCGTCGCCGTAAAGTGAGAGTCGGAGGGGATCCTGCACTGAGGCATCATCGGTCCAGAAGATTACGTCGGCAACGATGTCGAGGCGGTCGCGGCCGCGATTGCTGCACGGAGCTTGCAAGAGGAGGAGGAGCGTTGCCGCCACGATGAGGAGATCCAAGAGCTACTTTTCAAGCAGGCGGTCGCGGCCAACTTCGCCATGAAGAACAAGGACGATGAGTGGCGGTGCGTCCATGAGGAGAAGAAGAAGATGTACATCGACCTCGTCAACTCCGACGAGGAAGACTAACCGACGACTGAGCTCCTCCACCGCGTCGACGTCGGTGTCGCCGCCGCGAGCTCATCCATTTTGGTAGCCCCCGTGAGCCCGCAGATCCCCCCTTCTAGTGGTAAAATGTAGTATATATGTAGTATGTATGATCTACGTAGTATGTTGTGATGAACTATGAATGATCAGTGTGGTTGCAATTTTTCCCGCGAAAGCTTTTTTTAAATTATACAGTTTCATTTACAGGGTCTATTCTGCAGCGCACGATTTCTCCCCGCAAAACAAATCTCCTCAAACTGTAAATGCCTTACGCGGGTCGGCATTATACGGGGTCTGCTAGAGATGCTCTTACTCTTTGAAACAATGACTCCACCCCTTTATCTACCACTGCATAAACTTTATACTTTTTTTATTAAAATAGAAATATGTGGATATCACATTGAATACGTGTATTATCGAATAAAGTTTGATCCATTTTAAAAATGAAAGTGAATACAGATTGATCCAGTAAAACAAAACTTTGAAAATACTATTTATTCATATATGGTTAATTTGGGCTTCTGGATTATTTTTGTTAATCAAATTTGGCATTCCTACACAATTTGGTGCTCCAAATTATTTTCTTTACCGCCTAATACTTCCCACGTTTGATTTCTTTTGCGCTCCAATATATGCCCACGCCGCCATCCCCCCACCTCCCCACCTCCCCAATTCTCCAACCTCTTGATTCCAATCTACGGCGGCATCACCCACTGCGCTGATGTCTACTACACAACCTTCTTCTTGTAGACGTTGTTGGGCCTCCAAGTGCAGAGGTTTGTAGGACAGTAGCAAATTTCCCTCAAGTGAATGACCTAAGGTTTATCAATCCGTGAGAGGCGTACGATGAAGATGGTCTCTCTCAAACAACCCTGCAACCAAATAACAAAGAGTCTCTTGTGTCCCCAACACACCCAATACAATGGTAAATTGTATAGGTGCACTAGTTCGGTGAAGAGATGGTGATACGAGTGCAATATGGATGGTAGATATAGGTTTTTGTAATCTGAAAATATAAAAACAGCATGATAACTAAAGATAAAAGTGAGCACAAATGGTATTGCAATGCGTTGAAACAAGGCTTAGGGTTCATACTTTCACTAGTGCAAGTTCTCTCAATAAGGATAACATAATTAGATCATATAACAATCCCTCAACATGCAACAAAGAGTCACTCCAAAGTCACTAATAGCGGAGAACAAATGAAGAGATTATTGTAGGGTACGAAGCCACCTCAAAGTTATTCTTTCCGATCAATCCATTGGGCTATTCCTATAAGTGTCACAAACAGCCCTAGAGTTCGTAGTAAAATAACACCTTAAGACACAAATCAACCAAAACCCTAATGTCACCTAGATACTCCAATGTCACCTCAAGAATCCATGGGTATGATTATATGATATGCATCACACAATCTCAGATTCATCTATTCAAACCAACACAAAGAACTTCAAAGAGTGCCCCAAAGTTTCTACCGGAGAGTCAAGACGAAAACGTGTGCCAACCCCTATGCATAAGTTCACAAGGTCACATAACTCGCAAGTTGATCACCAAAACATACATCAAGTAGATCATGTGAATATCCCATTGTCACCACAGATAAGCACATGCAAGACATACATCAAGTGTTCTCAAATTCATAAAGACTCTATCCGATAAGATAACTTCAAAGGGAAAACTCAATCCATTACAAGAGAGTAGAGGGGGAGAAACATCATAAGATCCAACTATAATAGCAAAGCTCGCGATACATCAAGATCGTGCCAAATCAAGAACATGAGAAAGAGAGAGATCAAACACATAGCTACTGGTACATACCCTCAGCCCTGAGGGTGAACTACTCTCTCCTCGTCATGGAGAGCGCCGGGATGATGAAGATGGCCACCGGTGATGGATCCCCCCTCCGGCAGGGTGCCAGAACAGGGTCCTGATTGGTTTTTGGTGGCTACAGAGGCTTGCGGTGGCGGAACTCCCGATCTAGGTTATTTTTTGGAGGTTTGGGGATTTATAGGAGAGGTTGGCGTCGAGAACAAGTCAGGGGGCCCCACGGAGAGTCCACGAAGCACAGGGGCGCGCCCATGGGGGTGGGCACGCCCTACACCCTCGTGGGGCCCATGGGACTACTCTCCGATAACTCTTTGTTCTAGTATTTTTTATATTTTCCAAAAAAATCTCCGTTGATTTTCAGCGCATTCCGAGAATGTTTATTTCTGCACAAAAACAACACCACGGTAGTTCTGCTGAAAACAGCGTCAGTCCGGGTTAGTTCTAACGAAATCATACCAAAATCATGTAAAATATTATAAACATGGCATGAATACATAAAAAATTATAGATACGTTGGAGACGTATCATGCGTGCGCTGCCCATTCACGCACCCTGCGCGGTGGTTGCCTCGGCTAGAAGCGGTGCCCTCCGCCGCTAGCTCCGCCGACCGCTGACTTCTGTTCTCCTCCATCGACAATCTCGGTAGTTGGAGCCCCGTCGGCGTCCATCGTCCTCCCTCCTCACTGTCGCCAACAAAAACATGCTCCTCCCCACGTCGTTATCACCGTCACCAAGACGCATCCAGGACGATTACATCCTTCACCCGAAGCTCCGCGGCGTGTTCCGTCACTACACGTCCCCGCATCTCGCCTCCATCCAGCATCGTCAGCCTTCAGCACGTCAGCAGGTAATCCCTTGAATCTCATATCCTCTATGGTTTTTGCCATTAAATCATTCAAAGTGGCCTCCTTAATGTATGCATCTGAAGCCTACATTCCTATTGGTTCTCTTTCCTAAGTTCAATACTTCCACCTCTGTCTCCTTACTTCCCGCTGGTAGTCGCAATGCACTCTAAGTGTTTGGTGAATTGTTTGCTTGCCTCGAAATCAATCCTGACATGGTAAAATATGTCATCAACTGTTTGGTCTAATAAAATTATATATAGTAAAACTGAAAGTAGCACAAGTGGTGTTTGTTACCCTCACAGACCTAACAACAAGTTTTTACCATGAATTTTCTAAATTTTCATTACCGACAGTCTAGAAAAGACATGTATTAAAATCCATCATCCAGAAAGGGGTTACATCTGGAGATAATCCTTTACATAAGAATTTTGAATTTACAACAACTGGACTGATGTTTAATTTAATTGAAAATGAATTACATTGCTTTATTCGTAATGGTCTATAGTTCACATGCTTATTGCTCGGACAAATTAAAAATGGTGATTAGAAGTAATTTTCATCAGGTCGATCCATATGGTTAACCGTTGATGAATCAGAAATCATCTCCACAAGGTTGGTCCATTTGGTCCCATAATATTTCCATTTGAGAATATAAATGACTCAGTGATTCCTTTTCAAAGTAAGCTACATGATACTGCTTCCTCGGTGGGCTTATGATAGAGGTGTAAGCTGTAAATTTATGAAAACAATATGTAGTTACTGATACGTCTCCATCGTATCTACTTTTCCAAACACTTTTGCCCTTGTTTTGGACTCTAACTTGCATGATTTGGATGGAACTAAACTGGACTGACGCTATTTTTAGCAGAATTGCCATGGTGTTATTTTTGGGCAGAAATAAAAGTTCTCGGAATGACCTGAAAATCAACAGAGAATTATTTTGGAATATATAAAAAATACTAGAAGAAGAATCCACGTCAGGGGGGCCTCCACCTGTCCACGAGGGTGGGGGGCGTGCCTGCCCCCCTGGGCACGCCCCCTGCCTCATGGGCCCCTCAACGCTCCACCGACCTCAACCTGGACTCCATATATTCACTTTCGGGGAGAAAAAAAACCAGAGAGAAGGATTCATCACGTTTTACGATACAGAGCCGGATAACCCACAAGTATAGGGGATCGCAACAGTTTTCGAGGGTAGAGTATTCAACCCAAATTTATTGATTCGACACAAGGGGAGCCAAAGAATATTCTCAAGTACGAGCAGCTGAGTTGTCAATTCAGCCACACCTGGAAACTTAATATCTGCAGCAAAGTGTTTAGTAGCAAAGTAATATGATAGTAGTGATAATGGTAGCAAAAGGTAACAGTAGTAAAAGTAATGTTTTTGGTATTTTGTAGTGATGGTAGCAATAGCAACGGAAAAGTAAATAAGCGAAGAAAAATATATGGAAAGCTCATAGACAATGGATCGGTGATGGAGAATTATGCCGGATGCGGTTCATCATGTAACAGTCATAACCTAGGGTGACATAGAACTAGCTCCAGTTCATTGATAATGTAGGCATGTATTCCGAACAAATTCATATGTGCTTATGGAAAAGAACATGCATGACATCTTTTGTCCTACCCTCCCGTGGCAGCGGGGTCCTTACGGAAACTAAGGGATATTAAGGCCACCTTTTAATAGAGAACCGGAACAAAGCATTAACACATAGTGAATACATGAACTCCTCAAACTACGGTCATCACCGGTAAGTATCCCGATTATTATCACTTCGGGGTTAACGGATCATAACACATAATAGGTGACTATAGACTTGCAAGATAGGATCAAGAACACTCATATATCGATGAAAACATAATAGGTTCAGCTCTAAAATCATGGCACTCGGGCCCTAGTGACAAGCATTAAGCATAGCAAAGTCATAGCAACATCAATCTCAAAACATAGTGGACACTAGGGATCAAACCCTAACAAAACTAACTCGATTACATGATAGATCCCATCCAACCCATCACCGTTCAGCAAGCCTACGAAAGAATTACTCACGCACGGCGGTGAGCTTCATGAAATTCATGATGGAGGATGGTTGGTGATGACGATGCCGACGGATTCCCCTCTCCGAAGCCCCGAATGGACTCCAGGTCAGCCCTCCCGAGAGTTTTTTGGGCTTGGTGGCGGCTCCGTATTGTAAAACGCGATGATTTCTTCTCCTTGATTTTTCTCTCCCTGAAACTCAATATATGGAGGTGGAGTTGGAGTCGGAGAGGCAACAGGGGGGCCACGAGGTAGGGGGCGCGCCCCCACTCTCGTGGCAAGGTGGGGGCCCCCTGGCCTTCATCTTTGGCAGATATTTTTCTTATTTTCTGAAAAGTGTCTCCGTGAAGTTCAGGTCATTAAGAGAACGTTTTCTACTACACATAAATAACACCATGGTAATTCTGCTGAAAACAGCGTTAGTCCGGGTTAGTTCCATTCAAATCATGCAAGTTAGAGTCGAAAACAAGGGAGAAAGTGTTTGGAAAAGTAGATACGTTGGAGATGTATCAACTCCCCCAAGCTTAAACCTTTGCTTGTCCTCAAGGAATTCAATTGACAAACTGAAAGTGATAAAGAAAAACTTTTACAAACTTTGTTTGCTCTTGTTGTTGTAAATATGTAAAGCCAGCATTCAAGTTTTCAGCAAAGATTATAACTATCCACATTTGCAATAATGCATAGGTCTCAAGTTTACTCATATCAATAGCATAATCAACTAGCGAGCCATAATAATAAATCTCGGATGACAACACTTTCTCAAAACAATCATAATATGATATAACAAGATGGCATCTCGCTAGCCCTTTCTGAGACCACAAAACATAAATGCAGAGCACCTTTAAAGACCAAGGACTGACTAGACGTTGTAATTCATGCTAAAAGAGATCCAGTCAAGTCATACTCAATATAAACTAACAGTAATGAATGCAAATGACAGCGGTGCTCTCCAACTGGTGCTTTTTAATAAGAGGATGATGACTCAGCATAAAAGTAAATAGATAGGCCCTTCGCAGAGGAAAGCAGGGATTTGTAGAGGTGCCAGAGCTCGATTTTGAAATAGAGGTGAATAATATTTTGAGCGGTATACTTTCATTGTCAACATAACAACCAAGAGATGGTAAAGTTTATACTCCCCCTTCCACCACAAGCATCAATCCATGGCTTGCTCGAAACAACGAGTGCCTCCAACTAACAAGAGTCCCAGGGGAGTTTTGTTTGCAATTATTTTGATTTAGTTTGCATAAAGCATGGGACTGGGCATCCCGGTGACCAGCCATTTATCTCGTGAGTGAGGAGCGGAGTCCACTCCTCTTGATAATAACCCGCCTAACATGGAAGATACAAACAACCCTAGTTGATGCATGAGCTATTCGAGCATACAAAACAGTATATTTATTTGAAGGTTTAGAGTTTGGCACATACAAATTTACTTGGAACGGCAGGTAGATACCATATATAGGTAGGTATAGTGGACTCATGTGGAATAACTTTGGGGTTTAAGGAGTTTGGATGCACAAGCAGTATTCCCGCTTAGTATAGGTGAAGGCTAGCAAAAGACTAGGAAGCGACCAGCTAGAGAGCGACAACAGTCATGAACATGCATTAAAATTAATCAACACTGAATGCAAGCATGAGTAGGATATAATCCACCATGAACATAAATATCGTGAAGACTATGCTGATTTTGTTTCAACTACATGCGTAAACATGTGCCAAGTCAAGTCACTTAAATCATTCAGAGGAGGATACCACCCTATCATACCACATCATAACCATTTTAATAGCATGTTGGCATGCAAGGTAAACTATTATAACTCATAGCTAATCAAGCATGGCACAAGAAACTATGATCTCTAGTTATCATTGCAAACATGTTTATTCATAACAGGCTGAATCAGGAACGATGAATGCTACCTCTTGAGCACTGCGTTGGATTTCCCCGAAGAGGAGAGGATGATGCAGCAAAGTAGCGTATGTATTTCCCTCAGTTTTTGAGAACCAAGGTATCAATCCAGTAGGAGGCTATGCGCGAGTCCCTCGTACCTACACAAAAACAATATCTCAATGCAACCAACGCGCTTAGGGGTTGTCAATGCCTTCACGGTCACTTATGAAAGTGAGATCTGATAAAGATGATAAATAATATTTTTGGTATTTTTAGCATAGAGATGCAAAGTAAAAAGTAAAAGCAAAGCAATAATAAAGTGATGGAGATTGATATGATGAGAAAGAGACCCGGGGGCCATAGGTTTCATCACGTCCGAGACAAGTAGACAGACTCCTGCCTGCATCTACTACTATTACTCCACTCATCGACCGTTATCCAGCATGCATCTAGAGTATTAAGTTAAAAACAGAGTGACGCCTTAAGCAAGATGACATGATGTAGAGGGATAGTTTCATGCAATATGATAAAAAGACCCATCTTGTTATCCTCGATGGCAACGGTACAATACGTGCCTTGCTGCCCCTTCTATCACTGGGAAAGGACACCGCAAGATCGAACCCAAAGCTAAGCACTTCTCCCATGGAAAGAACAACCAATCTAGTAGGCCAAACCAAACTGATAATTCGAAGAGACTTGCAAATATAACCAATCATATACAAAAGAATTCAGAGAAGATTCAAATATTATTCATAGATAGACTGGATCATAAACCGACAATTCATCGGTCTCAACAAACACACCGCAAAAAGAAGATTACATTGAATAGATCTCCACGAGAGAGAGGGAGAACATTGTATTGAGATCCAAAAAGAGAGAAGAAGCCATCTAGCTACTAACTATGGACCCGTAGGTCTGAAGTAAACTACTCACACTTCATCGGAGAGGCTTGGATGATGATGTAGAAGCCCTCCGTGATCGATGCCCCCTCCGGCGGAGCTCCGGAACAGGCCCCAAGTCGGGATCTCGTGGATACAAAAAGTTGCGGCGGTGGAATTAGGTTTTTGGCTCCGTATCTGATCGTTTGGGGGTACGTGGATATGTATAGGAGGAAGAAGTACGTTGATGGAGCTTCGAGGGGCCCACGAGGCAGGGGGCGCGCCCCAGGGGGGGGAGCCCTCCACCCTCGTGACCGCCTCGTGGCTTTCTTGACGGAGGGTCCAAGTCTCCTGGGTCTTATCTGATGAGAAAATCGCGCTCCCGAAGGTTTCATTCCGTTTGGACTCCGTTTGATATTCTGTTTCTCCGAAACACTGAAATAGGCAAAAAAACAGCAATTTTGGGCTGGGCCTCCGGTTAATAGGTTAGTCCAAAAATAATATAAAAGTGGAAAATAAAGCCCAATATAGTCCGAAACAGTAGGTAATATAGCATGGAGCAATCAAAAATTATAGATAGGTTGGAGACGTATCAAGCATCCCCAAGCTTAATTCCTGCTCGTCCTCGAGTAGGTAAATGATAAAAACAGAATTTTGATGTGGAGTGCTACTTGGCATAATTTCAATGTAAATCTTCTTAATTGTGGTATGAATATTCAGATTCAAAAAGATTCAAGACAAAAGTTCATATTGACATAAAAATAATAATACTTCAAGCATACTAACAAAGCAATTATGTCTTCTCAAAATAACATGGCCAAAGAAAGCTATCCCTACAAAATCATATAGTCTGGCTATGCTCTATGTCGGTGTACTAGAGTAGGGGTACCCTAGTATCCCGAACTTGTGCACGGGCAGTCGCAGCATCCCGCGGCAAGGCTTGCCGGGTGACCACCAAGGTCCTCCGTGGTTGTGGAGCCGTTCAAGAACAAAGTATCCAAGTCAAGACCCCGGCAAGAGGAGCTTGCCGGGAAGGCCAACTAAGGCACTTCAAGACCCCGGCAAGAGGAGCTTGCCGGGAAGGCCGCCCAAGGCACCTCAAGGAACTTGCCGCGACGCGCCTCGCGTCCCGGCAAGGCCCGGTGAGCGACAAGCTCCCAGACGCGACAAGACAACGACCGCGGCAAGGCGCTTGCCGCGGCAAGCCACCACTCCGTGCTCGCGCTCCAGCACATCCACCAACGTGTCGCTCTGGGACCCTTTCCAGCATACGTGGCGGGAGGCTGTGCAGCCAGCGGTGAGCGGTGGCAAGCGGCGCTGACAAGATTGCCGCCGTGGCGAGCGGTGGCGTCCCTGACGGCCCCTTTTACACTGTTTAGGTGACGCAGACGGGCATTTAAGGCCCTTGTTCCCTGCCGTCAGGGTTAGGTACGATACACTGTAGCAGGTAGCTGTACCAACCGCAGCACCTTTCCCTTTTTGCCCTTGTCTACGTTGCCACCTGTCGGTGACCCCTTGAGCATATAAAAGGATGCCCATGTGCAACATAGAGGGGGGTTCGAACACTCACGCTCGGTCTCGTTAGCTGCTGAAGTGTACTGTAGCACTTCGCGCTCTCGAGCAAGAAATCAATACAAACCACAAAGCAGGAGTAGGGTTATACGCATCCGTGCGGCCCGAACCTGGGTAAACTGCTCGTGTGCTTCACCTCGATCCGCTCTTTGCACGATCTTCGCCCCCGCCGAACCGAAAGGGACTCGGCCCGCCGGTCCCATAGGTGCCCGTGGATCAGTACCCCGGCATCTTTGGCGCGCCAGGTAGGGGGCGTCGAAGTTGTGTGAACCAGATCCGGCGTTCACGCGAGCTAGATCTTCATCATCTTCATCGACATGCCGCCGAAGAAGAAGGCTTCGAAGGGGGCTGCTCCGTCTGCCCCGCTACCACCGGAGCAAACGGCTGATGGGGCGGACGCCGGCGGAAGAACGGGCGTCGACGAGGGAGTTCACGGTGCTGCCAGGTCCAAGGACAAGGCTGCGCTGCCCATCGGCGGCGTAGCCGGCTCCCACAACGACCGGGCGCACTCCAAGGCCTCGGCGTCCGTACATGCATCGCGCCCATCTCAGGAGGCGCGGGACCGGCAGCGTCATGGTACTCATGGTACCATGCGTTTGCTGGACCAAGATTGAGCTGGTGGATCTCGGAGTGCTCAAGACCAGCATGCACGCGAACATGCTGGCGCGAGCGAGGCACGGTCGCCTGGACAAGATACTGCTCCTTCTAATGTAGTTAGAAGTCCGAGCATATCCCGCTCCTCGCACCGTTCGCCACCACCACCCGCCACTGCAGCAGAAGCTTTGGCGCGAGCTCAACTGCTCCTAGACTACCCTCCGACAGCAGACAAGATCGACGACTGGAGGGCCACCATCCAGAATCTCATCGGCTTCGCCAACGGTGACACTCAGCGGCAGCCGAGCACGTCGCAGCCGCGGCAAGTCAGCCAGGCACAAGCCGGTGGCGACAAGACCGGTGGGGGTGCAACCACCGTGCACTCTCCACCCCGAAGGCCAAGATCGCCGACTCACCGGATCCACCTCGACAGCGACTCCACCGCGTCATCAGATCCGCGAGCTCGCCGCGATCAGCGCCAAGTTCTTCACGAACGACAGCAAGAAGACGCTCATACTCGCATCGAGCGCCAAAGAGAAGCCCGACGTCAGTCAGACCAGCGCGCTGGGCCCTCTGTCGACATGCATGCGCCAGGGGAACCAGGCGACTTGCCGTACGCGGTAGGTTGCCATGCGTTCACCCGTGAGCTGCGGCAAGTCCAGTGGCCCAGTATGAAGAATTTCAAGCCAGACGTACCAGAGAAGTACGACGGCAAGTCGCATCCGTCGGAGTTCCTCAGCATCTACACCATCGCGGTGCAGGCTGCCGGGGGGCGGGACGACAAGATCCTTGCCAACTACTTCCCGCTGGTGCTCAAACCCAACGTTAGGTCCTGGCTCATGCACTTGCCGGACAACTCCATATCCTCCAGGGCCGACCTGTGCCATCAGTTTGTCGGTGCCTTTACAGGCGGCCACAAACCTCATGGCCAAGAGAGTGACCTTCATCTGTTAGCCCAGAAGGAAGGAGAGCCCCTGTGCAAGTATATTCAGAGATTCAGCCGTGTACAGCACAACATCCCAGATGTCCACCCTGCCGCGGTCATCAGCGCGTTCCATCAGAATGTGCGTAACCGCAGGATGCGGGAGGAGATGGCGATGTGCAAGATCAGAGACGTCAGTGAGCTGTACGCCCTGGCCGACAAGTGTGCACGTGCTGAAGAAGGGAGGAAACTCCCCGGAGAGAATATAGGAGCAGGAGGATCTGACAGTGAGGATGCTGCCCCGGCAAAGAAAAACCGACGGCGGAACAGGAAGAAGAAAGGCAAAGAGGTGCTAGTCGTTGAGCAGTCCGGCAACGAAGGTGGCGCCAAGAAGGCCAAAGTTGGTAGCTCCGGCAAAGAGGTTGCCGCATGCACCAACTGCCAGGCTGTGGCGGCCATCGACAAGCAGGACGGCACCGACAAGCAGTACTGCAAGATTCACCGCACCAAGGGCCACGACCTCCAGAGCTGCAAGAAGGTCGAGCAGCTTGTCCAGCAGCAAAAGGCTGAATACGAGCGACGCGACAAGGAGAGGGCCCAAGGAGGCGCTGGAGAATCTAGCAAGAAGCGCGCTGGCCGGGGAGGACGCCGCGGCAAGGCCAAGCAGCGGCAAGGAGACAGACCTCCCCGCGGCCGCGACAAGGATGAAGACGACGACGACGACGAAGACATGGATGATGTTGAGACCAGCGAACAGGAGTTCCAGAAAGCCACAGAGGTTTTGTGTGTTGACGGCGGTGCTTCTCTGCATACTTCGCACCGCCAACTCAAGCAGTGGGTGCGGGAAGTCAATGCAGCAGAACCACCTGTTGAGTCACGCAAGCTTCTGAAATGGTCCAGCACGCCTATCATCTTTGATATTGAGGACCACCCTGACCGCACAACTGCGGTCGGGTGCTTGCCGATGTTAGTCTCACCAACTATCCGCAACCTCAAGGTCACTAAGATGCTAGTTGACGGCGGGGCCGGCTTGAACTTGATCTCCTCCGCTGTACTCCAGAAACTCCAGATCCCTGACAGCGAGCTCGAAGAGACCGGCACATTCCATGGAATAAACCCGGGAAGGAGCAAGCCGAAGGGGAAGGTCACGTTGCCAGTAACATTTGGCAGCGAGCTGAACTTCAGGACTGAGAGGGTCACTTTTGACGTTGCCGATATTCCATTGCCTTACAATGGGATACTTGGCCGTCCACCACTCGCCAAATTCATGGCAGCCTCTCACTACGCATACAACATGCTCAAGATGCCAGGCCTGATAAGCGTCATCTCTGTCCCTGGCGACAAGAAGGATGCTCTTATCTGCGCCGACAAGATCTACCGGGAAGCCGCAGCCGCAACAGACCGCAAGTCACTTGCCGCTGAAGCTCCCGGGGGAAGAAGAAGACCAAGTCCGGCAAGAGTTCTGATGCCCACTCCGGCAAGCGCACCTCCTCCGAGTGTTGCGCTGCCGTCGAGGACGCACCATCGAGCTCCACCGACAAGTGTAAGAAGACAATGGCAGCTCCGCCAGAGACGAAGAAGGTGTCCGCCAAGGAGGACGGCACTGGTGGTACTTTCACCATCAGTGCCACTCTCGACCCTAAATAGGAAAGTGCGCTTGTTGCTTTCCTGCGGGCGAATGTCAACGTGTTTGCATGGCAACCGTCTGACATCCCCGGTGTTCCCAGGAAAGTAATTGAGCACCACCTTGCCGTTTGTCCTCATGCGCGGCCCGTCAAGCAGAAGGTCAGGAAGCAAGCAGTGGAGCGCCAAGAATTTATTGCGGAAGAAATCAAGAAATTGGAAGCAGCAGGCCTTGTCAGAGGAGTGCTCCATCCTACGTGGTTGGCCAATCCTGTAGTCATGCGCAAGGCAAACGGGAAATGGAGACTTTGTATCGATTTTACCGATGTTAACAAAGCTTGTCCCAAAGACCCATTTCCTTTGCCGCGCATTGACCAGATTGTTGACTCCACAGCCGGATGTGATTTGCTTTCATTTCTTGACGCATACTCAGGATACCATCAGATCTTCACGGCAGAAAAGGATGAGGAGAAGACCGCATTTATTACTCCATGTGGCACGTACTCTTTCGTACGGATGCCTTTCGGATTAAAAAATGCTGGTTCAACATTTGCAAGAGTAGTCCATGTCGCTCTTGAGCCACAAATTCACAGGAATGTGGAAGCCTACATGGATGATATAGTGGTCAAGAGCAAAGACAAGGCAACTCTGATCCAAGATTTAGATGAAACCTTTGCAAATCTGCGCAAGATCAGCCTCAAGCTCAACCCAGAGAAGTGTGTGTTTGGAGTCCCCTCCGGCAAGCTTCTCGGGTTCTTTGTGTCTCAGTGGGGAATTGAAGCCAATCTCGACAAGATCAAGGCCATTGAGAAGATTGAAGCACCAAAGCGCGTCAAGGATGTACAAAGACTTGCCGGATGCGTGGCTGCTCTCAGCAGGTTTATCTCTAGGTCTGCTGAGCGCGCCCTGCCGTTTTTCAAATTATTGAAAAAGGCAGGACCAATGAAATGGACTCCGGAAGCGGAGGCCGCGCTGCAAGACTTAAAGAGATACCTGTCCTCCCCTCCAATACTTGTCGCACCTAAGCCACAAGAGAGGTTGCTGCTGTACATAGTGGCAACCAATCAAGTGGTTAGTGCTGCGTTAGTAGCAGAGAGGGAGGCAGATGACGAGCCAGCAACCACGACAAGCGCATCCAGTGACAAGCAAGGGGCTTCCCTGGCAAGCTCTGGTCCCGATAAAGATGGATCTGCGCAGATGCACGAGGAGACACAGAAGAAAATGGTGCAGCGCCCAGTTTACTTTGTCAGTTCCCTTCTGCAGGGGGCTAGGTCAAGGTACTCTGGCATGCAGAAATTGCTTTTCGGCCTTCTCATGGCCTCGAGAAAGCTGCGCCATTACTTCCAAGCACATGAGATCACAGTTGTCACTCGCTTTCCGCTGAAGAGGATACTACAGAATCCAGAAGCGACAGGCAGGATTGTTGAGTGGGCACTGGAACTGTCAAGCTTTGGCCTCAAGTTTGAGAGCACTTCAACTATCCAGAGCAGAGCATTGGCAGAATTCATAGCAGAATGAATGCCAACACCAGATGAAGAAATTCCAGAGACGACCATCCCCGTCAAGGAAGCAAGCAAAGAGTGGCTGATGTACTTTGATGGTGCCTTTTCGCTGCAAGGCGCCGGCGCTGGCGTGCTGCTTGTCGCACCCACCAGAGAGCACCTCAAGTACATAGTCCAGATGAACTTTCCCAAGGAGCAAGCAACAAACAATACTGCAGAGTATGAAGGCTTGCTTGCCGGTCTCAGGATCGCGGCAGACCTTGGGATCAAGAAGCTCATTGTCAGGGGTGATTCACAGCTTGTCGTCCGCCAAGTAAACAAGAACTATCAGAGTCCGTTGATGGAAGCCTACGTCGACGAAGTGAGAAAGCTAGAAGAGCACTTTGACGGTCTACAAATGGAACATGTTCCAAGAGCTCAGAACGCCATTGCTGATGGCCTGTCAAAGTGCACCGCGCTCAAGTTACCTGTGGAACCAGGGATCTTTGTGCTCAAGCTGACTCAACCGTCCGTAACGCCATCAACTGGACAGAACAAGAAGAGGAAGTTGATTTCTCGTGACTATTTGCCGGCAGAGCTTCCCGAAGCCGCCGCCAAGAAGGCCCCTAAGATCAACGCCAAAGGCGTTGAGGAGCAGTCTGCTCCAGCAAGCCCTAGGGTTTGTTCCGTTGAAGCAGAAGCTCCCGACAAGTTTTGCTCCGGCAAGCTTGTCGGGGAACGTCAAGCTCCGGCAGAGCCGCAGGTTCTCGCCGTAGAAGCGGATGTTCCCGCAGCAGCTGAGATCAACACCAAGAGTGCTGGGGAGCAATACGCTCCTGCAAGCCCTAGGGTTTGTTCCGTTGAAGCAGAAGCTCCCGACAAGTTTCGCTCTGGCAAGCTTGCCGGGGAACGTCAAGCTCCGGCAGAGCCGCAGGTTCTCGCCGTAGAAGCAGATGTTCCCGCAGCAGCAGATTTACCTTTAGTCCTTGTTGTCGAGCCACAAGCTCCAGCATGGGCGCAGCAGATTGTCCGTTTCCTTCAGACAGGAGAACTTCCCGAAGAGCAAGAAGAAGCGGAAAGAGTAGCCCGGCAGTCAACTATGTACCAGTTTGTCGACAAGACACTGTACAGAAGAAGACTCAACGGTGTGAAATTGAAGTGTATTCACCGGGAAGACGGACAAAAGCTGTTGGCAGAGATACATGGAGGCATATGTGGTCACCACATTGGCGCAAGAGCACTTGTTGGCAAAGCGTTCCGGCAAGGTTTCTTTTGGCCAACAGCCCTCCAGGATGCAACGGCACAAGTAACCAAGTGTGAAGCGTGCCAGTTCCATTCCAAGCAGATACACCAACCAGCTCAAGCTCTCCAGACGTTCCCTTTATCCTGGCCATTTTCGGTCTGGGGGCTCGACATCCTCGGCCCCTTTCCCCGAGCAGTCGGGGGCTTTTAGTACTTGTATGTTGCAATCGACAAGTTCACAAAGTGGCCGGAAGTGGAACCAGTGAGGAAGGTGACAGCATAGTCAGCAGTCAAGTTCTTCAGGTCGATTGTTTGCCGCTTCGGGATCCCTAACAGGATAATCACCGACAACGGCACACAATTCACGAGCCGCACCTTCATGCAGTACGTCCAAGATCTTGGCGCCAAGGTCTGTTTCGCTTCTGTTGCTCACCCGAGAAGCAACGGTCAAGCGGAGAGGGCAAATGCTGAAGTGCTGAGCGGGCTCAAGACCAGGACTTTCGACAGGCTGCACAAGTGCGGGAAAAACTGGATCGAGGAGCTACCGGTGGTTCTTTGGTCGATCAGAATGACGCCAAATCGAGCCACTGGCCAGACACCTTTCGCTCTAGTCTATGGAGCAGAGGCAGTTATCCCCACAGAACTCGTATACGGGTCACCTCGAGTGCTCGCTTATGACGAGCTTGAGCAAGAGCAGCTGCGACAAGACAACACGCTGCTCCTTGAGGAAGACCGTCTTCAGGCTACTGTGCGAGCTGCTCGCTACCAGCAAGCTTTGCGCCGCTACCATAGCCGCAAAGTTAACGCCAGAAGTCTCGAGGAAGGCGACCTTGTTCTTCGGCGTGTTCAGTCCGCCAAGAATTCCAACAAGTTGACGCCGAAGTGGGAAGCCCTTACCGGGTGAAACGAGTCACTAGGCCTGGCGTTGTCCGCCTCGAGACCGAAGATGGCATTCCGGTGAGCAACTCCTGGAACATTGAGCATCTTCGTAAGTTTTTCCCGTAAGGCGCGGTTGCTGGAACCTGTTCCGGCAACCACCTTTTGTACAAATCTTGCCGCTGTTGCATGTAATCCTTTGTACAAAGCCGGGCGTAGACCCCGTGCATAAGTAAAGCTCATGTGCTCCGCACATTTTGTCATTTTCATGCTTTCTATTTTTTGGCATATATGATCTGACACTTTGTGCAGCACCTACTCCCCGGTAAGAAATAACGAGCCGCAAGGCTCCATATCTTTATTTTCTCTTCTTTCTTCTTTCTCAAGGAAAGGAAGGTTCCCTCGCCCACAAGTTTGCCGGGTGGGAAAGGAGAAGATAATGGTATGGACCAGGCGTCGTTCAAGAAAGTTTCGCCTTGCCGGGAAGCAAACAACAGAAAAGCTAAGTTGCCAAAGTTTGAGCAATCAGATTTTTTAAATTTTAAGTTATCTCCCTTGAACGACCGCACTTTGTATGGGAAACCTGTGCGCGGAGGAACCAACTCGTAGCTAGCTGCGCCCTTACTTTGTTTCGAGTCCGCTCAACAACTTAAGTGAGCTGCAACTAGTTGCGACAAGGTTTCTTGTCGGTAGCGGCACCGCCAGCAGGCTACTGACGTTCCGCACTCAGCGCTCGCGGCTCAGGTGCCTGCACCGGCAAGTTCCCTAAAAGCGTAGGGCGAAGACATACAAAGGGAGGAATCAAGTAAAGGGAATAACATTGCAATCATTACCCAGAATAAAGTTATATTACAAAGATAGCTTGTCGCAGCTCTAATAGATTGTTTTCATAACATGATAAACAGCGACAAGGAAAGAAGGAATGGGCGGCCTAATCTACGCGATCGCCCTTGATCCTCTTGATCCCGCTCACCTTGTCCACAATGGGTGCGACAAGGGCCTTGAGCGCCTCCAGATCGGCATCCGGCGGCAGGGTCTTGAGGACGTTGGTGAAGTTGAGGCCCGGATTGCGGAAGGCCACCTTCACCAACACTTTCTGAAGAGCTCCCGCGCAGATCTTGCGCGACTCGTCGGCCAGCTGCTTCGGGATCCTCTCCCGGAGTCGCTGGAGGGCCGTCGCCACGCCCTTGAAGAACAAGACGAGCTTGGCGCTGGGTTGGAGGTTCTCGTCGGAGGGATACCCGAGATCCTCCATCCCCAGCTGCGCCAACTCCTTGTCAATGTCTGTGGCGGCAACCACAAGACTCTCCGTCCAATGCTCCATAGTCTCCCTGAAGGCGTTTTGGGTGGCGGCAACACTCTCTAGCAGCGCCTTGTCGGCCTTGATCTCCTCCTTCAAGGCCGCCTCCTGCTTCTTGGCGCCATCCAGCGTCCTGGTTAAAGTGGTCAGCTTCGACTCAAGATCCATGTTGGAGTCCTTGGCGGCGCTGAGCTCTTTGCCCTTCTCGGCAAGATCAGCTTCTAGCTGCGCCACCTTCGTCTCCAACTCCTTCTTGGCGGCCTCGGCGGCGGCAGCGTCCTCTGCTTGCTTGAGGGCTCCGCCAAGTCTTTCCTCACGCGGGGCAAGATCCTCCTCGTGGGCGTCAAGATTGACCTTCCGCTGCGCCAGCTCGCCCTCCTCCGCGGCTAGCTTCACAGCGGCAAGTCGCTGCCGCTCTTCGACTTCAGCCTTCTCGAGGAGGAAAGCCTTCTGCGCTTCAGCGAGCTGCTCCCGCTCATCCGCCAGGGACCGGAGGGCTTCCCGATGGAAACCCCCGAGCTCTTCCGCGCGCTTCTCGATATCTTCTCCCGCCTTCACGACTAGCGCCTCGCGGGATTCCAGCTTGGCTTTCCGCGCGCGGTAGAGCGACATCAACTTCCGCAGCAGCCGCTCTTCTTCGGGCTCGTTGCTGCTGCTGCTTGGTGCGTCAACCAGCGTCAGCCCGGCGGAGGCGAGCACTTCCCCGTCGAAGATCTCTCCCTTGACCGGCGCCCTGGAGCTCGACGCCCAGGGGAGGTTGATGAAGACACCTTCGCCGGCCTTCAGGTAGATGCCTGGCTGGGGCTCTCCGGAGCCTGGCGCTGCGGCAGCGGCAGATGGGTCGGCGGTCGGTGTAGCGCCTGGCGCTCCTGCGGCCTCAAGGCCATCAGTGCGATCGCCAGACCCCTCGCCAGCTGCTGCGGCGGCAGCCTTGGCGGCCTCTGCGCCGGCGGGATCGCCAGCACCAGCCGCTTCTTCGGCGGCGACCTCGGTCTCCATCGACTCTGTAGCAGATGGGTCTGACAGCCGGAAAGGGGAGAAGAGTCAAGCGAAAATCCAACAAAAAGAAGATCAAAACAAGAAGAACCCAGGGAAAGTTTTTCAGCAAGAGGATTACCTGTACCGGGTTCTGTAGTCGTGGTCTCCGCCGTCGGGTGGCCGCTGGTGTTGTCCCTTGCCGGAGAACCTTCCCTTGCAGGAGACCTCTCCCTTACCGGAAAGCCCTCCCTTGCCGGAGAATTCTCCCTTGTCGGGGGATTCTCCCTTGGCTCCTGGTGGGGCTGCTCTGCTCCTACACAAATCAGCAATCAAATATCAGCAAAAACAGAGTATCCATGCGCACCTCACAAGCGGAAAGCAAACCATATACTTATGCTGGGGGCTGCTCTGGGGAAAAGTTGCCGGGTCCGGCAAGGTTGTCTCGGGCGCACCTCCTGCTGTCGCAGTAGGCTCGTCCTCGATGACAATCACCGGGACCTTGGCTCTCTTTGCTGCTCTCTGAGCCAGAGTCCTAAAAAGGAACAAGTTCAGAGCAAAGCAGATGAGATACAAGATAAACGGCAAGAATTAAAGAACAGCAATTATAGCAAGAGAAGCTTACTCTTCTTCTTCTTCCTCGTCGGAGCTGAACGCGGAGAAGTCGAAATCCGGCGCGCGCCCAGCGCGAGGAGGCGGAGGAGAAGCTTCCCTTGGCCGCTTGGCGGGAGCAGTGGCGGCGGTCTGAGACGACCCCGCTCCAGCTGTCGTCGCGGCATGAGAAGCGGCAGGAGCAGAAGCGGTGGTCCGGGAGGGCCCCGCTCCAGTTGTCGTCGCAGCATGAGGCGCTCCTGCGGCAACGGTGTTTGCCACAGTGGAGCGTGTCACGCGGCGCGGCGACTGTTGACCCGCTTGCCGCTCCGCTACGTCACCGGCCTTGCGGAGACGCCTTCTTGGCGGGGATGGAGGCTCTGCTTGCGGCGAGCTGCCTGAAGACGAAGTGGAAGACGAGTTGATCTCCAGCGAGCCGCTCGTATCCTTGGCGGGCTCGCTTGACTCAACGTTCTGCCCGGCAAGCTCTTTCTCGCCGGCAGGCTCCTGTCGCTCGGCACGGCTTCCCACCTCTGCTGCATCTGCCTCCTCCACGGTGAATCCAAACTCGCCCGCGGCTGCGGCTGCCGCCGCCTCTTCCAGCCTGGTGGCGATCAGTGCCATCTCCACATCGGTGGTGTCGCGGGTGAGGTCGTCCTTCTCGTCGGCGCGGATCGCCACTTCTACCAAGTCATCGAAGAACTGCTGCACGACGTCGTCTGCAGGCTCCTGCCAAGTTGGCACAATTCCATGCGAGTCGCACTCCGGCATCATTGCACGGATGCGGTCGAGCGAGGAATTGTTGCACAAGGAACAACGCCCCCCGGCAACCTAAAAACTTCGGGGTGTTTGGGGTCATACTTGAAGAGCTCCTGGAGCATCGGTTGAGCTCCAGAACTGTGAAGTTCTAGTTGAGGCCCAGCCGAAGCCTCATGATGTCCGCCGCATTCTTGAACTCCCAAGTGGGTCTCCCCCGTTCCTGCAGGGGGGCGATGTGGCGGCGAAGAAAATCTGCGCCAACGGCGCCTACAGTAAGCCCGGCAAGCCTGAGGCGCAAGATCCTGGTGACGGCAATCTTCAGCCTGTCGTCTTCCGGGGCCACGTCACTCCAATCGCTGCCGCGTGCTACTGGGGTTTGGCGTCGGGTGGTGAATGGCTGCGGATTCTCCTCGTCAATCCAGCACCAATCTGCTCTCCACTCCTCCCACTTGCCGCGGAACTCTCCCTCCAGATAGGTTTCTTTCTTGCCGGCCCTCGAGATCCAGGCGATTCCGCCGGATAATGGCTCCCCTCTCTCTACTCGGGGTATGAAGAAATGGCGAAAGAGGGCTACGTTGGGATGGACTCCGACAAAGTTTTCGCAGAGATGTGCGAAAACTGCCATGGTCAGAACGGCATTGGGGGTGAAGTCAAGGAGGTGAAATCCATAGGTATTCATGATGTCGCAGAAGAATTCAGAGAAAGGCAGGCAGAGCCCGCAGTAGAAGAACAGAGCGAAGAAGGGGTACCCATTTGGGGCCTTCTTCCAAGCGGCAGCGGGGAGTACCTTCGTGCGCGGATGCGCTCGCGTCTCCGCCGACCAGAAGAGGTAGGAGTTCTCCCTCAGCTCCTTCGCGGCAAGCTTTGGGGGGAAAACTGCGCGCTCCTTCCGCAGCGCCGCAAGCCGCTGCGCCTCGGTCGACTTCACGACCTTCCCCTTGCCGGCTTTTGTAGCCATGGCGGAAGCGGGGGTGGATATTGATGGCGTTGGTGGCGCTGGTGGCAATGGGGGGCGGAGCGCTGCTCTCTTTCGGTTTTGGGAAGACGAGGGAGCGGCGGAGATTTCTGAGATTGGAAGCAGCAATGGGCGAATGTGCGAACTGCCCCTGTTTCCCCTTCTTATAAAGAGGGAGGGGGCGGACGTTCCGCATTTCCGAATAAAATAACCACCCACGATCTCTCCCACAACGCCGCATTCAACGCGTGCCGTTCGGGGAGGGCGCGGTGGATACGGAGAAAGATACGGCGTAATCTAGGCCGCGCGTGCCCGTGCCCTGTTTTGGGCCTGGCCCAACAGCGCTCGGCACCGTGTATGTCCCAGACCCGGGGGCTCCTGTCGGTGTACTAGAGTAGGGGTACCCTAGTATCCCGAACTTGTGCACGGGCAGTCGCAGCATCCCGCGGCAAGGCTTGCCGGGTGACCGCCAAGGTCCTCCGTGGTTCCTTTGGAGCCGTTCAAGAACAAAGTATCCAAGTCAAGACCCCGGCAAGAGGAGCTTGCCGGGAAGGCCAACTAAGGCACTTCAAGACCCTGGCAAGAGGAGCTTGCCGGGAAGGCCGCCCAAGGCACCTCAAGGAACTTGCCGTGACGCGCCTCGCGTCCCGGCAAGGCCCGGTGAGCGACAAGCTCCCGGACGCGACAAGACAATGACCGCGGCAAGGCGCTTGCCGCGGCAAGCCACCACTCCGTGCCCGCGCTCCAGCACATCCACCAACGTGTCGCTCTGGGACCCTTCCCAGCGTACGTGGCGGGAGGCTATGCAGCCAGCGGTGAGCGGTGGCAAGCGGCGCTGACAAGATTGCCACCGTGGCGAGCGGTGGCGTCCCTGACGGCCCCTTTTACACTGTTTAGGCGACGCAGACGGGCATTTAAGGCCCTTGTCCCCTGCCGTCAGGGTTAGGTACGATACACTGTAGCAGGTAGCTGTACCAACCGCAGCACCTTTCCCTTTTTGCCCTTGTCTACGTTGCCACCTGTCGGTGACCCCTTGAGCATATAAAAGGAGGCCCATGTGCAACATAGAGGGGGGTTCAAACACTCACGCTCGGTCTCGTTAGCTGCTGAAGTGTACTGTAGCACTTCGCGCTCCCGAGCAAGAAATCAATACAAACCACAAAGCAGGAGTAGGGTTTTACGCATCCGTGCGGCCCGAACCTGGGTAAACTGCTTGTGTGCTTCGCCTCGATCCGCTCTTTGCACGATCTCCGCCCCCGCCGAACCGAAAGGGACTCGGCCCGCCAGTCCCATAGGTGCCCGTGGATCAGTACCCCGGCACTCTATCTTCACCACACAAAGTATTTAAATTATGCAGAACCCCGATGACAAGCCAAGCAATTGTTTCATACTTTTGACATTTTCAAAACTTTTTCCATCTTCACGCAATACATGAGCGTGAGCCATGGATATAGCACTATATGTGGAATAGAATGGTGGTTGTGGAGAAGACAAAAAGAGGGGAAGATAGTCTCACATCAACGGGCTATGGAGATGCCCATCAATAGATATCAATGTGAGTGAGTAGGGATTGCCATGCAACGGATGCACTAGAGCTATAAGTATATGAAAGCTCAACAAAAGAAACTAAGTGGGTGTGCATCCAACTCGCTTGCTCATGAAGACCTAGGGCATTTTGAGGAAGCCCATCATTGGAATATACAAGCCAAGTTCTATAATGAAAAATTCCCACTAGTATCTGAAAGTGACAGAATGAGAGACTCTCTAACATGAAGATCATGGTGCTACTTTGAAGCACAAGTGTGGTAAAAGGATAGTAACATTGTCCCTTCTCTCTTTTTCTCTAATTTTTTTGGGCCTTCTCTTTTTTTATGGCCTCTTTTTTCGTTCGGAGTCTCATCCCGACTTGTGGGGGAATCATAGTCTCCATCATCCTTTCCTCACTTGGGACAATGCTCTAAAAATGATGATCATCACACCTTTTATTTTTCTTACAACTCAACAATTACAACTCAATACTTAAAACAAAATATGACTCTATATGAATGCCTCCGGTGGTGTACTGGGATATGCAATGAATCAAGAGTGACATGTATGAAAGAATTATGAACGGTGGCTTTGCCACAAATACAATGTCAACTACATGATCATGCTAGCAATATGACAATGATGGAGCGTGTCATAATGAACAGAACGGTGGAAAGTTGCATGGCAATATATCTCGGAATGGCTATGGAAATGCCATGATAGGTAGGTATGGTGGCTGTTTTTAGGAAGGTATTTGGTGGGTGTATGATACCGGCGAAAAGTGTGTGGTATTAGAGAGGCTAGCAATGGTGGAAGGAAGGAAAGTGTGTATAATCCATGGACTCAACATTAGTCATAAAGAACTCATATACTTATTGCAAAAATCTAGAAGTTATAAAAGCAAAGTATTACGCGCATGCTCCTAGGGGGATAGATTGGTAGGAAAAGACCATCGCTTGTCCCCGACCGCCACTCATAAGGAAGACAATCAATAAATAAATCATGCTCCGACTTCATCACATAACGGTTCACCATACGTGCATGCTACGGGAATCACAAACTTTAACACAAGCATTACTCAAAGTCACAACTACTCAACTAGCATGACTCTAATATCACCATCCTCATATCTCAAAACAATTATCAAGCATCAATTTTTTCTTAGTATTCAACGCACTCAAAAGAAAGTTTTACAAATCTTGAATACCAAGCATATTATTATTAAGCAATTTACCATGCTATTAAGACTCTGAAAATAATCTAAGTGAAGCATGAGAGATCAATAGTTTCTATAAAACAAATACACCACCGTGCACTAAAAGATATAAGTGAAGCACTAGAGCAAAATTATATAACTCAAAAGATATAAGTGAAGCACTAGAGTAAAACTATAGAGCTCAAAAGATATAAGTGAATCTCATAGAGTATTCTATCAAATTCCAAATTATGTATGGCTCTCTCAAAAGGTGTGTACAAAAAGGATGATTGTGGTAGACTAACAAGCAAAGACTCAAATCATAAAAGACGCTCCAAGCAAAACACATATCATGTGGTGAATAAAAATATAGCTCCAAGTAAAGTTACCGATAGAAGTAGACGAAAGAGGGGATGCCTTCCGGGGCATCCCCAAGCTTTGGCTTTTAGGTGTCCTTAGATTATCTTGGGGGTGCCATGGGCATCCCCAAGCTTAGGCTCTTGCCACTCATTGTTCCATAATCCATCAAATCTTTACCCAAAACTTGAAAACTTCACAACACAAAACTTAAAGTAGAAAATTCGTGAGCTCCGTTAGCAAAAGAAAACAAAAGACCACTTCAAGGTACTGTAATGAACTCATTATTTATTTATATTGGTGTTAAACCTACTGTATTCCAACTTCTCTATGGTTTATAAACTATTTTACTAGCCATAGATTCATCAAAATAAGCAAACGACACACGAAAAACAGAATCTGTCAAAAACAGAACAGTCTGTAGTAATCTGTAGCTAGCGCAAGATTTGGAAACCCAAAAATTCTACAATAAATTTCTGGACGTGTAATTTATCTATTAATCATCTTCAAAAAGAATTAACTAAATATCACTATCGAAATAGAAATGACAGCTTTTCTCGTGAGCGCTAAAGTTTCTGTGTTTTACAGCAAGTTCAACAAGACTTTCCCCAAGTCTTCCCAACGGTTCTACTTGGCACAAACACTAATTAAACACAAAAAACACAACCAAAACAGAGGCTAAATAAGTTATTTATTACTAAACAGGAGCAAAAAGCAAGGAATAAAAATAAAATTGGGTTGCCTCCCAACAAGCGCTATCGTTTAACGCCCCTAGCTAGGCATAACAAACAAGAATAGATCTGGGTATTGCCATCTTCGGTATTATGAAAGAAAAGAGCAAACTTGCTATCTATAGAATTAATCCTTCTATTTTTATAAAGTGCATGGCTATTAATGGTAGAAGAAAGATTAAGTATGTTACGGAAATTTTTTGGTAAGAGAGCAAAAGTGATGTAGATTCAATTTTTTTATTCATGGGATGACCAAATATGGTTTTCATCTTTTCATAAGTGTCTATGGCATCCCCTTCAAGAAAAACTTCTTCAAATATAGAATCTAAGACATGCTTAAAAGATGAAGGAAGGGCAATATAAAAACTTTTTAAGTAGACTTCAATTTGATATTGAGGCACATAACTAGCCCTTATTCTTAATAGTCTATACCAAGCATCTTTCAAAGATTCATCAAGTAAATACCGAAAAATTCCAGAATCATCTTCACCAAAATTATTAGGATTCTCATTGATAACTCTGGTTGGTTTTTCTATAGTATTTTTATTTATGAGCTTAGCGAGAACGGAAGGGTTGTCCAAAGTACTAAAACTCCGGAGAGAACTCCCGACCCTTTTGGATTAAGACATAGCGGAAGAAAGGCAAGAGGAAAGAGAAGGAGGATAGAGAGAGAGGGTGAATAAAACGGCAAGAGTGAATTGGGGGGAGAGGAAAACGAGAGGCAAATGGCAAATAATATAATGTGGGAGATAGGGATTGTGATGGGTACTTAGCATGTTGACTTTTGCGCAGACTCCCCGACAACGGCGCCAGAAATTCTTCTTGCTACCTCTTGAGCACTGCGTTGGATTTCCCCGAAGAGGAGAGGATGATGCAGCAAAGTAGCGTAAGTATTTCCCTCAGTTTTTGAGAACCAAGGTATCAATCCAGTAGGAGGCTACGCGCGAGTCCCTCGTACCTACACAAAAACAATAGCTCAACGCAACCAACGCGCTTAGGGGTTGTCAATCCCTTCACGGTCACTTACGAAAGTGAGATCTGATAAAAATGATAAATAATATTTTTGGTATTTTTAGTATAGAGATGCAAAGTAAAAAGTAAAAGCAAAGTAAAAAAGCAAAGCAATAATAAAGTTATGGAGATTGATATGATGAGAAAGAGACCCGGGGGCCATAGGTTTCACTAGTGGCTTCTCTCAAGAGCATAAGTGTTCTATGGTGGGTGAACAAATTACTGTTGAGCAATTGACAGAATTGAGCATAGTTATGAGAATATATAGGTATGATCATGTATATAGGCATCACGTCCAAGACAAGTAGACCGACTCCTGCCCGCATCTACTACTATTACTCCACTCATCGACCACTATCCAACATGCATCTAGAGTATTAAGTTAAAAACAGAGTAACGCCTTAAGCAAGATGACATGATGTAGAGGGATAGTTTCATGCAATATGATAAAAACCCCATCTTGTTATCCTCGATCGCAACGATACAATACATGCCTTGCTGCCCCTTCTGTCACTGGGAAAGGACATCGCAAGATCGAACCCAAAGTTAAGCACTTCTCCCATGGCAAGAACAACCAATCTAGTAGGCCAAACCAAACTGATAATTCGAAGAGACTTGCAAACATAACCAATCATACATAAAAGAATTCAGAGAAGATTCAAATATTATTCATAGATAGACTGGATCATAAACCGACAATTCATCGGTCTCAACAAACACACTGCAAAAAGAAGATTACATCGAATAGATCTCCACGAGAGAGGGGGGAACATTGTATTGAGATCCAAAAAGAGAGAAGAAGCCATCAAGCTACTAACTATGGACCCGTAGGTCTGAAGTAAACTACTCACACTTCATCGGAGAGGCTTGGATGATGATGTAGAAGCCCTGCATGATTAATGCCCCCTCCGGCGGAGCTCCAGAACAGGCCCCAAGATGGGATCTCATGGATACAGAAAGTTGCGGCAGTGGAATTAGGTTTTTGGCTCCGTATCTGATCATTTGGGGTACGTGGATATATATAGGACGAAGAAGTATGTCGGTGGAGCTTCGAGGGGCCCACGAGGTAGGGGGCGCGCCCTAGGGGGCGCCCTCCACCCTCGTGACCGCCTCGTGGCTTTCTTGACGGAGGGTCCAAGTCTCCTAGGTCTTATCTGATGAGAAAATCGCGTTCCCGAAGGTTTCATTCCGTTTGGACTCCGTTTGATATTATGTTTCTCCAAAACACTGAAATAGGCAAAAAACAGCAATTCTGGGCTGGGCCTCCGGTTAATAGGTTAGTCCCAAAAATAATATAAAAGTGGAAAATAAAGCCCAATATAGTCCAAAATAGTAGGTAATATAGCATGGAGCAATCAAAAATTATAGATACGTTGGAGACGTATCAATGAACTAATCATATTTACAAAAACAAAAGAGGTCGAGTTCATACCAGGTTTTCTCATCTCAGCCTGTCCATCATATATCATCATAATTGCCCTTCACTTGCACGACCGAACGATGTGAATAATAATAATAGTGCACGTGCATTGGACTAAGCTGGAATCTGCAGTCATTCAATAAATAGGAGAAGACAAAGCAATATGGGCTCTTTTGTAAGATCAACAATAATGCATATAAGAGCCACTTCAACAATTTAATTATGGTGTTCTCCTATGGAACCCCAAAGAAAAGAAAAGAAATAAAACTATTTACACGGGAAAGCTCCCAATAAGCAAAAGAAGAACAGGAAATATTTTTGGGTTTTCTTTTTAATTACTACTACAAGCATGGAAATTAAACTGATTAAAAGCTACAACTAATTTTTTTGGTTTTTCTTAAGGTTTATTAAACACACAAGAAGAAAGCATAAAAAGGAAAAATAAACTAGCATGGATGATACAATGAAAAAGTATGAGCACCGACATCTAGCAATAAGTGTGTGAGCATAAATGTAATGTCGGTGAGAAATACGTACTCCCCCAAGCTTAGGCTTTTGGCCTAAGTTGGTCTATGGCCACGGTTGGCCTGGCGGATATCCATAATAATAGTTGGGGTCATACTGTGGTGTAGACGAGGAAGACTCCGATTGCCACTAGCTGACAATCATCTCCGGATCCTACTGGTAATTAGACTGTCGTGAAGGATCAAATTGTGGTTTCGGCTCTGGCTCCTCGGCTGGTGCAGGGTTCCGGTAGGCGTGGATAGCCGTCAATGGAACAAGGTACGTGCCTACAGTCAAATCAAACAAAGAAGAAGCAGGCAAGGTAATAGTCTCAGGATGATGTTTATTAAAGAACAATTGATATTTAAGCTCTCCTTCCCTATTCTTAATAATAAAATCTTGCGCCACCATACTTTTATAATCTAAATAAACACGAGGCAGCACCTTTTCTTCCTTCTCATAATTCCTAATAGGTATGTTAAAATGTGCAGCTAGGCGTGTAGCATAGATGCCTCGAAAGATGGGGCCCTTGGTACGGTTCAAACTTAACCATTTGGCAATAATGCCGCCCATACTAAAAGAGTTATCACCATATAAACCGTGGTGCGGAATAATAATATCAGGGATACTCAGGTTTCCATAGTTTCCGCGACCAATTAAGCAACGACTAGCAAATAATGCAAAATAACGTAAAACAGGAAAGTGTATGCTAGTGATTCGTGCATCGGAAACCTTCCTTGTTTCCCCTACAGTGATAGTGTCAATAAATCCCTCCACATCATCACGATGTGGTTCTTCTGTATTGCCCTCAAAAGGGACTAAACAAATCCGACAGAAATCATAAAGTGACATCTCCTTATGCTCATCATATAAATGAAACTCCACCGTAGGTGGTGAGTTCCTAGAATGAAAATGAAAGTTTTGCACAAAGGTATTTGGGAGCAAGAGATACTGATCGCATTGGTCGTGGAGGAAAGCGGTAAGGCCTGCAGTCTGAGCCAACTCATGAAAATCTTCATAAATCCCGGCTGCTCTCAAGAAATCCTAGGAAGGCCATTCACACGCCCGAACCTCCGCAGTGTGAGGCAGATTATACTTAGGCTTCGGTGCCTTTTCCTTCGAGCTTTGGCTCGATGAGCCCCTCAAAAGTCTCCTCATCATTTTCTGAAAAAATCTGAAATTTTTAATAACTTCAAAATAAAAGTAAACCAAACTCAATAATATTGATAGTAACTACTCCTACAACTGCCTAGGGCCTATATCATGCATCAAAACTACTTTTGACCATATAAATTTGTCATGCAAGCTCAAGAACAGGGTCACCTAAGCAGCAAAGATTTGCAATGAATAAAGCACTAGAACAAAAACTAACTGGACCAATGGGGGAGTCACATACCAAGGAACAATCTTCCCAAGCAGTTTTGTGAGAGGTGCTTTGAGCAAGGAGATCGAAAATGGCAGCAAAATGAGCTAGAACTCGTGCTTGAGCTGGATATTCGTGTTTGGGGGAGGAAGATGAAGTGTGTGGGTGCAGGAATAAGTGGAGGAGGGCCACCATGGGCCCACGAGGCAGGGGGGCACGCCCTAGGGGGGTGGGCGCGCCCTCCACCCTCGTGGGTAGGTGGTTGACCCCCCTGGTGTGTTCTCAGTTCCATAAATCCTCAAATATTCTAGAAAAAATCATATTTAATTTTCAGGGCATTTGGAGAATTTTTATTTTCGAGGTATTTTTATATTGCACGGATAATAAGATAACAGACAGACAAATATTTATTTTTTATTTTATTTAACATAAATAACAGAAAGTAAAAGTGGGGTACAGAAGGTTGTGCCTTCTAGTTTCATCCATCTCATGGTCATCAAAAGGAATCCACTAACAAGGTTGATCAAGTCTTGTTAACGAACTCATTCCGAATAACATGGAACCGAAGAAATTTCGAATAGTACTATGTTACCTCAAAGGGGATATGCACATCCCCAATAATACGAATATCATATTTCTTCTTGACAGTAGGAAGAGGTAATTCAAAATCTCCAAATATAATCGATGGAATTTTTCCAATAGAGTTGATACAATGAACTTGAGGTTGTTTCCTCGGAAAGTGTACCGTATGCGCATTACCATTAACATGAGAAGTGACATTGCCTTTACTGCAATCAATAACAGCCCCTGCAGTATTCAAAAAGGGTCTTCCAAGAATAATAGACATACTATCGTCCTCGGGAATATAAAGAATAACAAAGTCCGTTAAAATAGTAACATTTGCAACTACAACATGCACATCCTCACAAATACCGACAGGTATAGCTGTTGATTTATCAGCCATTTGCAATGATATTTCAGTAGGTGTCAACTTATTCAAATCAAGTCTACGATATAAAGAGAGAGGCATAACACTAACATCGGCTCCAAGATCACATAAAGTAGTTTTAACATAGTTTCTTTAATGGAGCATGGTATAGTGGGTACTCCTGGATCTCCAAGTTTCTTTGGTATTCCACCCTTAAAAGTATAATTATCAAGCATGGTGGAAATTTCAGCTTCCGATATCTTTCTTTTATTTGTAATAATATCTTTCATGTACTTAGCATAAGGATTTGTTTTGAGCATATCAGTTAATCGCATACACAAAAAGATAGGTCTAAACATTTCAGCAAAGCGCTCAAAATCCTCATCATCCTTTTTCTTGGATGGTTTGGGAGGAAAAGGCATGGGTTTCTGAACCCAAGGTTCTCTTTCTTTACCATGTTTCCTAGCAACAAAATCTTTCTTATCATAACGTTGATTCTTTGATTATGGGTTATCAAGATCAACAGCAGGTTCAATTTCTATGTCATTATCATTACTAGGTTGAGCATCATCAAGAACATTATTATTGACATTATCACTAGTTTCACTTTCATTACCAGGATGTATTTCAGCATCAGAAATAGAAATATCATTTGGATTCTCAGGTGTTTCAACAATAGGATCACTAGAAGCATGGAAAGTCCTATCATTTTTCTTTTTCTTGTTTTAGAAGAACTAGGTGCATCTAAATTATTTCTTTGAGAATCTTGCTCAATTCTCTTAGAGTGGCCTTCAGGATACAAAGGTTCCTGAGTCATTCTACCAGTTCTAGTAGCCACTCTAACAGCATTATCATTATCTTTACTATTCAATTCATTGAGAAAATCATTTTGAGCTTTAAGTACTTGTTCTACTTGAGTGGTAACCATAGAAGCATGTTTACTAATAAGTTTAAGTTCACCTTTGACATTAGCCATATAATCACCCAAGTGTTCTAGCATATTTGAATTGTATTTCAATTGTCTACCATAATAAGCATTTAAGTCTTCTTGCTTAACCATAAATTTATCAAACTCATCTAAGCATGGGCTAGCAAACTTAGTAAATGTGATTTCAGCTTTATCATATCTATAGAGAGAATTTACCTTTACTACCTGTGTCGGGTTATCAAGACCATGAGTTTCTTCAACAGGTAATGGATTAAGATCATATGTTTCTTCAACACGCGGTAAATTAAGACCGTGTATTTCTTCAATTGGAGGTAAATTCTTAACATCTTCAGCTTTAATACCTTTTTCATTCATAGATTTCTTTGCCTCTTGCATATCTTCAGGACTGAGAAATAGAATACCCCTCTTCTTCGGAGTTGGTTTAGGAATAGGCTCAGGAATTGGCTCCGGAGGTGTCCAATTATTTTCATTTGTCAACATATTATTCAATAGAATTTCAGTTTCATGCGGTGTTCTTTCCCTAAAAATAGAACCAGCACAACTATCCAGGTAATCTCTGGAGGCATCGGTTAGTCCATTATAAAAGATATCAAGTATTTCATTTTCTTAAGAGGATGATCAGGCAAAGCATTAAGTAATTGGAGAAGCCTCCCCCAAGCTTGTGGGAGACTCTCTTATTCAATTTGCACAAAATTATATATATATCCCTTAAAGCAGCTTGTTTCTATGAGCAGGGAAATATTTAGCAGAGAAGTAATAAATCAAATCCTGGGGACTACGCACACAACTAGGATCAAGAGAATTAAACCATATCTTAGCATCACCCTTTAATGAGAACGGAAATATTTTAAGGATATAAAAGTAGCGAGTTCTCTCATCTTTAGTGAACAGGGTAGCTATATCATTCAATTTAGTAAGATGTGCCACAACAGTTTCAGATTCATAACCATGAAAAGGATCAGATTCAACCAAAGTAATTATATCAGGATCAACAAAGAATTCATAATCCTTATCAGTAACAAAGATAGGTGAAGTAGCAAAAGCAGGGTCAGGTTTCATTCTAGCATTTAGAGATTGCTTACTCCATTTAGCTAATAATTTTTAAGTTCAGTTCTATTTCCGCAAGCTAAAATGGCTAAAGAAGCATCTTGATCAAAAACATAACCCTTAGGAATGGCAAGTGGTTCTTCATCATCACTTTCATTAGTATCATCAGATTCAATATTTTCAATTTCTCTAGCCCTAGCAAGTTGTTCATCAAGAAAAGCACTAAGTGGCATAGTAGTATCAGGCATAGAGGTAGTTTCATCATAAGTATCATACATAGCAGAAGTCACATCATCAATAACATGCGACATATCAGAATGAATAGCAGAAGCAGGTGTAGGTGTCGCAAGCTTACTCAAAACAGAAGGTGAATCAAGTGCAAAGCTAGATGGCAGTTCCTTACCTCCCCTCGTAGTTGAGGGATAGATCTTGGTTTTTTGATCTCTCAAGTTCTTCATAATAATAAGCAGATACATATCCCAAGTGACTCAAAGAATAGAGCTATGCTCCCCGGCAACGGCACCAGAAAATACTCTTGATAACCCACAAGTATAGGGGATCGCAATAGTTTTCGAGGGTAGAGTATTCAACCCAAATTTATTGATTCGACACAAGGGGAGCCAAAGAATATTCTCAAGTATTAGCAGGTGAGTTGTCAATTCAACCACACCTGGAAACTTAATATATGCAACAAGGTATTTAGTAGCAAAGTAATATGATAGTAGTGGTAACGGTGGTAAAAGGATAACGGTAGCAAAAGTAATGTTTTTGGTATTTTGTAGTGATGATAGCAATAGCAACGGAAAAGTAAATAAGCGAAGAATAATATATGGAAAGCTCATAGGCAATGGATCGGTGATGGAGAATTATGCCGGATGCGGTTCATCGTGCGACAGTCATAACCTAGGGTGACACAGAACTAGCTCCAGTTCATTGATATAATGTAGGCATGTATTCCGAACATAGTCATACGTGCTTATGGAAAAGAACTTGCATGACATCTTTTGTCCTACCCTCCCGTGGCAGAGTGGTCCTTACGGAAACTAAGGGATATTAAGGCCCCCTTTTAATAGAGAACTGGAACAAAGCATTAACACATAGTGAATACATGAACTCCTCAAACTACGGTCATCACCGATAAGTATCCCGATTATTGTCACTTCGGGGTTAACGGATCATAACATATAGTAGGTGACTATAGACTTCCAAGATAGGATCAAGAACACTCATATATTGATTAAAACATAATAGGTTCAGATCTGAAATCATGGCACTCGGGCCCTAGTGACAAGCATTAAGCATAGCGAAGTCATAGCAACATCAATCTCAGAACATAGTGGACACTAGGGATCAAACCCTAACAAAACTAACTCGATTACATGATAGATCCAATCCAAACCATCACCATCCAGCAAGCCTATGATGGAATTACTCACGCACGGCGGTGAGCATCATAAAATTGGTGATGGAGGATGGTTGGTGATGACGATGGCGATGGATTCCCCTCTCCGGAGCCCCGAACGAACTCCAGATCAGCCCTCCCAAGAGGTTTTAGGGCTTGGCGGCGGCTCCGTATCGTAAAACATGATGATTTCTTCTCCTTGATTTTTTTCTCCCCGAAACTCAATATATCGAGGTGGAGTTGGAGTCGGAGAGGCAACAGGGGGCCCACGATGTAGGGGGCGCGCCCCCACCCTCGTGGCAAGGTGGTGGCCCCTGGCCTTCATCTTTGGCAGGTATTTTTCTTATTTTCTTAAAAGTGTCTCCATGAAGTTTCAGGTCATTCCGAGAATGTTTGCTCCTGCACATAAATAACACCATGGCAATTCTGCTGAAAACAGCGTCAGTTCGGGTTAGTTCCATTCAAATCATGCAAGTTAGAGTCCAAAACAAGGGAAAAAGTGTTTGGAAAAGTAGATACGTTGGAGACGTATCAGAGCCACCGCTAAGCCCTAAACTCTCTTGGGAGGGCTGATCTGGAGTCCGTTCGGGGCTCCGGAGAGGGGCATCCATCGTCATCGTCATCATAAACCTTCCTCCATCACCAATTTCATGATGCTCACCGCCGTGTGTGAGTAATTCCATCGTAGGCCTTGTTGGACTGTGATGGGTTGGATGAAATTTATCATGTAATCGAGTTAGTTTTGTTAGGGTTTGATCCATAGTATCCACTATGTTTTGAGATTGATGTTGCTATGACTTTGCTATGCTTAATACTTGTCACTAGGGCCCGAGTGCCATGATTTCAGATCTGACCTATTATGTTTTTATAAATATATGAGAGTTCTTGATCCTATCTTGCAAGTTTATAGTCACCTACTATGTGTTATGATCCGGCAACCCCGAAGTGACAATAATCAGGACTACTCCTGGTGATGACCGTAGTTTGAGGAGTTCATGTATTCACTATGTGTTAATGCTTTGGTCCGGTACTCTATTAAAAGGAGGCCTTAATATCCCTTAGTTTCCAATAGGACCCCGCTGCCACGGGAGGGTAGGACAAAAGATGTCATGCAAGTTCTTTCCATAAGCACGTATGACTATATTCGGAATACATGCCTACATTACATTGATGAACTGGAGCTAGTTCTGTGTCACCCTAGGTTATGACTGTTACATGATCGATCGCATCCGGCATAATTCTCTATAACCGATCCATTACCTACGAGCTTTTCATATATTGTTCTTCGCTTATTTAACTTTCCATTGCTATTGTTACAATCACTATAAAACACCAAAAATATTACTTTTGCCACTGTTACCCTTTTACCACCGTTACCACTACTATCATATTACTTTGCTACTAAATACCTTGTTGCAGATATTAAGTTTCCAGGTGTGGTTGAATTGACAACTCAGCTACTAATACTTGAGAATATTCTTTGGCTCCCCTTGTGTCGAATCAATAAATTTGGGTTGAATACTCTACCCTCGAAAACTGTTGCGACCACCTATACTTGTGGGTTATCAAGACTATTTTCTGGCGCCGTTGCCGGGGAGCATAACTCTATTCTTTGAGTCACTTGGGATTTATATCTGCTTATCATTATGAAGAACTTGAAAGATCAAAGAACCAAGATTTTTCCCTCAACTACGAGGGGAGGTAAGGAACTGCCATCTAGCTCTGCACTTGATTCACCTTCTGTTTTGAGTAAACTTGCGACACCTAGACCTGCTTCTGCTATTCATTCTGATATGTCGCATGTTATTGATGATGCCACTTCTGCTATGCATGATACTTATGATGAAACTACTTCTATGCTTGATACTACTGTGCCACTTGGTGAATTTCTTGATGAACAACTTGCTAGGGCTAGAGAGAATGAAATTATTGAAACTGATAATATTGATGAAAGTGATGATGAAGATTCTTCCCCTAGATATGAATTGTCTGTTGTTCCTAAGGGTTATGTTATGGATGAAGAAACTGCTAGAGACTTTCTTGCTTGCAATGATAGGAGTGATCTTAAGAAACTTTTAGCTAAGCTGAAACAAAAAACTTTGAATGCTAGAATGAAATATGACTCTTCTTATGCTACTTCACCTATCTTTGTTACTGATAAGGATTATGATTTCTCTGTTGATCCTGAGATAATTACTTGAGTTGAATCTGATCCTTTCTATGGTTATGAATCTGAAACTGTTGTGGCACATCTTACTAAATTAAATGATATAGCCACCCGGTTCACTAATGATGAGAAAACTCGCTATTATTATATCCTTAAATTATTTCCGTTCTCATTAAAGGGTGATGCTAAGATATGGTTTAATTCTCTTGATCCTGGTTGTGTGCGTAGTCCCCAGGATATGATTTATTACTTCTGTGCTAAATATTTCCTCACTCATAAGAAACAAGCTGCTTTAAGGGAAATATATAATTTTGTGCAAATTGAAGAAGAGAGTCTCCCACAAGCTTGGGGGAGGCTTCTCCAATTACTTAATGCTTTGCCTGATCATCCTCTCAATAAAAACGAGATACTTGATATCTTTTATAATGGACTAACCGATGCTTCCAGAGACCACCTGGATAGTTGTGCTGGTTGTGTTTTCAGGGAAAGAACTGTTGAGAGAGTCCATGATTAGGGGGTGTTCGGATAGCCGAACTATACCTTCAGGCGGACTCCTGGACTATGAAGATGCAAGATTGAAGATTCCCTCCCGTGTCCGTAAGGGACTTTCCTTGGCGTGGAAGGCAAGCTTGGCGATACGGATGTTTAGATCTCCTACCATTGTAACCGACTCTATGTAACCCTAACCCTCTCCGGTGTCTATATAAACCGGAGGGTTTTAGTCCGTAGGACAACATACACATCAACAATCATACCATAGGCTAGCTTCTAGGGTTTAGCCTCTCTGATCTCGCGGTAGATCTACTCTTGTACTACCCATATCATCAATATTAATCAAGCAGGACGTAGGGTTTTACCTCCATCGAGAGGGCCCGAACCTGGGTAAAACTTCGTGTCCCTTGCCTCCTGTTACCATCCGGCCTAGACGCACAGTTTGGGACCCCATACCCGAGATCCGCCGGTTTTGACACCGACATTGGTGCTTTCAATGAGGGTTCCTCTGTGCCGTCGCCGTCAAGCCCGATGGCTCCTACGATCATCAATGGCGATGCAGTCCAGGGTGAGACCTTCCTCCCCGGACAGATCTTCGTCTTTGGCGGCTTCGCACTGCGGGCCAATTCACTTGGCCATCTAGAGCAGATCGAAAGCTACGCCCCTGGCCGTCAGGTCAGATTCAGAAATTTAAACTACACGGCTGACATCCGCGGGGACTTGATCTTCGAAGGACTCGAACCACCACCGAGCGCGCCGCACTGTCACGACGAGCATGATCTAGCTCTGCCGCCGAACAGTGCCCTGGAGGCCGCACCCGCATTGGCTCCGACCCTTAGTTCGGAGCCAACCGCGCCGATCGAGGATGGGCGGTTGGACGCCACCTCGGGGGCTGTGATCCCAATGGCGGTTGAGCCGAACACCAGCCCTGTACTCTACGAAACTCGTGACTCCATGGAGCCGGATTCTTCTCCGGACTCCGAACCCTCCGCGCCCCTGCTGATCGAATCCGATTGGGCGCCGATCATGGAGTTCACGGTCGCGGACGTCTTTCAGCACTCGCCTTTCGGCTATATCCTGAAGTCACTGAAGTCTCTCTCTTTATCAGGAGAGCCCTGGCCGGACTACGGTCAGCAAGGTTGGGGTACGGACGATGAAGAAATTCAAAACCCACCCACCACCCACTTTGTAGCCACTGTCGACGACCTAACCGACATGCTCGACTTCGACTCCGAAGACATCGACGGTATGGACGCCGATGAAGGAGATGATGAAGAACCAGCGCCTACCAGGCCCTGGAAAGCCACCTCGTCATATGACATATACATGGTGGACACCCCAAAAGAGGGAGAGGGCGATGGAACAGCGGAGGATGACCCCTCCAAGAAACAGCCCAAGCGCCGGCGTCAGCGGCGCCGCTCAAAATCCCGCCAACACAAAAACGGCGATTCCAGCACGGGAGATAATAATACTCCGGAGAGTGCCGAAGAAAACCCCCTCCAGCAAGGTTTAGAAGAGGAGGATCGAGAAACCAGCCCTCATGAGAGAGCGACAGACAGAGAGGTCGAGGACGATAATTATATGCCTCCCTCCGAAGACGAGGCAAGCCTCGACGACGACGAATTCGTTTTGCCAGAGGATCCCGTTGAGCAAAAGCGTTTCCAACGCAGGCTTATGGCCACGACAAGAAGCCTCAAGAAAAAACAGCAACAGCTTCGAGCTGATCAACATTTGCTGGTTGACAGATGGACCGAAGTCCTTGCGGCCGAAGAGCATAAACTCGAACGCCCCTCCAAGAGTTACCCAAAGCGCAGGTTGCTACCCCAATTAGAGGAGGAAGCACTTGATGCGGCCGAACGGCCACCTCGTGGCCGCGACAGAGAGGCCTCCCGGCCCTCCACTCAAGCCGCACCCCGTACCAAGGCACGGGAATATGCGCCGGACTTACGGGACATGTTGGAGGACAAGGCAAGGCAAACATGATCGATCTACGGATCACGTGGGCACCCCACGGCTCGAGACGGTAACCGTCACGCCGGCCACAAATTCGGCAGGGCCGAACACAGCAGACAAAACTCATTGGAGCTACGTCATGATATCACCCAGTACAGAGGCGCCACACACCCACTGTGCTTTATAGACGAAATAATGGATCATCAAATCCCCGAGGGTTTCAAACCCGTAAACATCGAATCATATGATGGCACAACAGACCCTGCGGTATGGATCGAGGATTATCTCCTTCATATCCACATGGCCCGCGGCGACGATTTTCACGCCATCAAATACCTCCCACTCAACCTTAAAGGACCAGCTCGGCATTGGCTCAACAGCTTGCCAACAGGATCAATCAGTTGTTGGGAGGACCTGGAAGCCGCATTCCTCGACAATTTCCAGGGCACTTATGTGCGACCCCCAGACGCCGATGACCTGAGTCACGTAATTCAGCAGCCAGAGGAATCGGCCAGGCAATTCTGGGCATGGTTCCTAACAAAGAAAAATCAAATAGTCGACTGTCCGGACGCTGAGGCCCTAGCAGCCTTCAAGCACAATATCATGACGAGTGGCTGGCCCGGCACCTTGGACAGGAAAAGCCGAAATCTATGGCAGCACCCACGACACCCATGACCCGATTTTGCGCGGGAGAAGATAGCTGGCTTGCTCGTAGCAACAATATGACCAAGAACCCTGGTAGTTCGGACACCAGGGACATTAGTGGCAGGTCGCGTCGCAACAAGCAGAAGCGCCACATTAACGGCGACAATGCGAAGAATACGGCAGTTAATGCCGGATTCAGAGGCTCTAAATCTGGTCAGCGGAAAAAGCCATTCAAAAGGAATCCTAGGGGCCCGTCCAGCTTGGACCGAATACTCGACCGCTTGTGCCAAATACATGGCACCCCCGAAAAGCCGTCCAATCACACCAACAGGGATTGTTGGGTGTTCAAGCAGGCAGGCAAGTTAAGCGCCGACAATGAAGACAAGGGGGTGCATAGCGACGATGACGAGGAGCCCCGGCCGCCGAACAACAATGGACAGAAGGGTTTCCCCCACAAGTGCGGACGGTGAACATGATATATGCCACCCACGTCCCAAAAAGGGAGCGGAAGCGCGCGTTAAGGGACGTATACGCGGTAGAGCCAGTCGCCCCAAAGTTCAACCCATGGTCCTCCTGCCCGATTACCTTTGATCGAAGAGACCATCCCACTAGCATCCGTCATGGCGGATTTGCCGCATTGGTTCTAGACCCAATTATTGACGGATTTCATCTCACTAGAGTCCTCATGGACGGTGGCAGCAGCCTGAACCTGCTTTACCAGGATAAAGTGCGAAAAATGGGCATCGATCCCTCGAGGATTAAGCCCACCAAAATGACCTTTAAAGGCGTAATACCAGGTGTAGAGGCCAACTGTACAGGCTCAGTCACACTTGAAGTGGTCTTCGGATCCCCGGATAATTTCCGAAGCGAGGAATTGGTCTTCGACATAGTCCCATTCCGCAGTGGCTATCATGCACTGCTCGGACGAACCGCATTCGCCAAATTCAATGCGGTACCGCACTACGCATACCTTAAGCTCAAGATGCCAGTCCCTCATGGAGTAATTACGGTCAATGGAAACACCGAACGCTCCCTCCAAATGGAGGAGCACACGGCGGCCCTTGCAGCGGAAGTACAAAGCAGCCTCTCCAGGCAGTTCTCCAGTCCAGCCATTAAACGTCCGAACACCGTCAAGCACGCCCGGAGTAACCTACAACAAGACCGCCTGGCACGTTCTGAGCAGGCGTAGCAATGCGGCCCCAACCCCAACCCTAGCAAAAAGGCGACGCCAGTACTTCGCGTACATAATTACGCTCTAGAAATACCATGGGCATAGGGGGAGGGGCACCATCACGGCACGCCCAAAACACGTCTTAAACCACACCAGGGGCTGCCAATTTTTTACTTTTCTCCTACCTCCAGGACTCTACTCTTCGGAAGGCCTGTTCGGCAGTTCAATTGCCGCACAAACGATGCAAGAACCAGGGAAGCAGACAAGCCATGCCGCATCACGGGAATCCCAGGAGGTCTCTATCACGAGCAGTATACCTGTTTCGAATACTATTCCGCAGCTTGCCCCTGGAGCAGACATGTTAAATAGTCCAACTTTTCGTTTATCGCATTACTTGTATCGTTCTGCTTTGATCGCAGCTATTTCTAATAAACAATGCATAGCTTTTGTCTATTTTTGCACTATCTTTTTATAAATAAATGTTCCTTAACGACATGTTGCACCCGTACAACTTGGTATGGCCAAAATACGCCAGGGGCTTTTAGCACCCCTCAATATGGTGTGAGAAGTCCGAACACTTTCACAAGTGCGGCACCCCGAACTTATAGCATTATATGCATCGGCTCCGAATCATGTCTTGTGTCAATAGTTGGGTTTGCCCGGCTCCTATGTTTTGGTGCCTTACGTTCCGCTATATCGGCTAAGGTAGCACTAGGAGAACCACTGCGATTGTGCCCCAGTTGAGCTGGGCCGAGAACCTCAGTGGAGAAAGCTAAAACTGACTGTCATGATGAAGCGAGAGTTGGTCGCTGTTCGAGAGGTTTTTTTGAGTCCCTAAAGACTTATGCCGCGTAGGGCGACGAGTCGGCTCTGTCCGGCCAAGGCGTGGATAGCGCCCCGAACTCGGTCTTCCGAATACTAGGGGCTTCACCGAAATTTAAAATTATAGAATTCTATGGCTAAGTGAGAGTGTTCACGCATTATAGTCCGATTGCCTCGTTCGTCGGGCTGAGCGCCTCCCTCGAAGGACCCAAACATGGGAAAAAGAGCGCCCAGATTTATCCCCGAACACCCCAGCACTAGTGGCAAGGGGGCAGAAGCCGACGACTCGCCATCTCTCAATATTGATAAACAGCCGCACAGAAGGTAACATTTTAAATTCAAGCAGCATTACTCAGCGCATATGAACAAGTTTTCAGTGCACAGGACAAAAACGAGCGAGTTTTACTCAAAAATTACATCCTTAGTACATTCATCCGCCACAAGGCGGGCACCCTTCAGAACATCCTTATAGTAATTTTCGGGCTTGCGATGCTCTTTCCCCGCTGGTGGCCCGTCCTTCACAAGCTTCTCCGCATCCAGCCTGCCCCAGTGCACCTTAGCACGGGCAAAGGCCCTACGGGCACCTTCAATACAGACGGAGCGCTTGATGACTTCGAGCCTTGGACAGGCCTCCACCAACCGCCGCACCAGCCCGAAATAGCTCCCAGGCAGGGCCTCTCCAGGCCACAGCCGAACTAGGAGGCCCTTCATGGCATGTTCGGCCGCCTTGTGGAGCTCGACTAGTTGCTTCAGCTGGTTGCTCAGGGGCACGGGGTGTCCGGCCTCAGCATACTGAGACCAGAACACCTTCTCCGTCGAGCTGCCCTCCTCGGCTCGATAGAATGCGGCGGCATCGGATACACTCCGGGGAAGATCTGCAAATGCCCCTGGAGAGCTCTGGATTCGGGTAAGTATCAAGTAACTCATGTTTATGTGTTTACTTTGCATAGAGAATGCCTTACCCGCCGCTATTTTCTTCACCTCATCCAACTCCTGGAGGGTTATCTGGGATTCGGCGTTGGCAGACTTGGCATTTTCAATAACCGCCGCGAGCTCGGATGCTCGCGTCTTCGAGTCAAGCTCCAAACTCTCATGTTTCTTCATCAGAACCTGGAGCTCTTGCCGCACCTTGCCAACCTTGGCCTCACACCTCTCCCGCTCGGTGCGCTCCGCGGCCGCACTCTTCTCGGCCTTGAGCAACGCTTGCTTAAGGGTCGCCACCTCAGATGTGACCCCTACAATAGCCATGTTAATCCTGTCATTTCTTGCAATTGCACCTTTTTATATACATATTCAACCAAGGTATTTCTTACCTTCCTTCTCCTTGAGCTGCTTCTTGGCACGCCCGAGCTCTTGCTCGGACTTCTCGAGGCTCTACTTCAGCTTGTCCACTTCCGTAGTGAGTATGGCGGACGCCAGCAGCGAAGCCTGCACACGCATATTGACTCCTTTTGTTAGACTCCTGCGAATTTTTTGATCCTCTATTCGGCTTTTCTTCCCGAACGCCCAACAGAGCATCAGGGGCTACTGTCTATGCGGTAATATCATTTACACATTATTTACTTACCTCAAAGCCTGTCAAAAGGCTAGTACAAGCTTCAGTCAGTTCGCTCTTGGCGGACTGAACCTTCTAGACCACCGCACTCATAATAGCGTGGTGCTCCTCGTCGATGGAGGCGCCTTGGAGCGCCTCCAACATATTGTCCGCCGCCTTCGGGTGGACGGGGGTCGCCGGCATGGTGGACTTGCTCCTCTTGGAAGGAGGTCCCCCGCGGGACTCCGGAACACTTGAAGGTTCCAGAGCGGTGTCCGGCCTAGAGCCAGACTTGGAGCCCTGGGGGGTTTCATCCCCTTTACTCCTGGAGTCTGGGAGGTCGCCTTGCGGCGCCTCCGGGACCACCTCCTCCCTGCTTGGAACCTGTTGGGACAACACCTCGGTGTCGTCCATAGGGCGGGGGGAGGAAGCCACCGGAAGCGAGTTCACATCCGACGAGTCCAGTGAGCCGCTCGACGACGCGTCGAGCCGGTCTTTGGGTGGGCTGCATAAGCATATTCGACATAAGGGAAAGTTGTGCAATAAACGAATACTATGAATTACTCCAGTATCTGGATACTTACGATTTTGCTAGGGGCTTGGCCCTGGGATGCCACTCCTCTTCACCGTCGTCGACGTCGTTGGAGTAGTCTAGAGGAAGGGTTTTCCCCTTCTTGGACCCTCCGGCCTCCTCAGAGAGGGCGACCTTCCTTTTCTTCTCTCCTCCCGCTGGAGGGGGAGAGGTCTCTTCTTCTTCCTCCTCGTCTTCACGAGAGGAAGGTGCTTCGGGACCGTCGGATGACGAATCCGACACCTCCTTGCTCCGGGCACTCTTTCGAGTCCCCGTGGCCCTTTTCGTGGCCTTCTTCTCCGGCAGCACATAGGGCGCCGGAACCAGCAGCCTTGCCAAGCGAGCATCCGCTGGGCCTTCGGGCAAAGGAGCCAGACAGTTGATTTGTCCGGACGTCACCTCCCAATCCTATCACAGATAAGGGAACTTAGATTCCGCATAGAGTCAAACTATGAAAAACTGATACCCTGTAAAAGGACAGAAACAGCTTACCGCATGAGCGTGATGCTGAGTACTGAATCCGCGATCCTCGGCAGCGGATGCGGGAGCCTCGGCGCCCTTGAAAAGCATCCTCCAGGCATCTTCGTATGTCATGTCGAAGAGCATGTTTAGAGTTCGGTGCTGCGCCGGGTCGAACTCCCACAGGCATCTTCGTACGTCATGTCGAAGGCCCGTCGTTGACATGGGAGGATCAGGCAGATGAGCATAACCTGGACTACGTTGACAAGCTTGAGCCTCTTGTCCACCAGGGTTTGGATGCATGTTTAGAGTCCGGTCAGCTCTCCTTTTTTACCCCAAGACAGGCCTATCTCCTTCCAGGAGGTGAGACGCGTAGGGGGGCCGGATCGAAACTCAGGGGGTGCGACCCATTCGGCGTCGCGTGGCTCGGTGACATAAAACCACCATGATTGCCACCCCTCCAGGGTCTCCACAAAGGAGCCCTCGAGCCACAGGACGTTGGCCATCTTGCCAACCATGGCACCACCGCACTCCGTCTGGCTGCCGTGCACCACCTTTGGCTTGACGTTGAAAGTCTTAAGCCATAGGCCGAAATGGAGGCAGATGCAGAGGAACGCCTCGCACACGACGATAAACGCCGAGATGTTGAGGACGAAGTTCGGGGCCAGATCGTGGAAATCCAGGCCGTAGTAGAACATGAGCCCCTGGACAAATGGATGCAGAGGGAAGCCCAGTCTGCGGAGGAAATGGGGGAGGAATACCACCCTCTCATGGGGCCTAGGAGTGGGGATGAGATGCCCCTTTTCGGGGAGCCGGTGCGCGATGTCGCTAGCCAGATATCCGGCCTTCCTCAGCTTTTTGATGTGTCCCTTCGTGACGGAGGATACCATCCACTTGCCTCCTGCTCCGGACATGATTGGAGAAGGTTGAGGTGGTAGTGCGGACTTGGGCGCTGGAGCTCGAGTGCGCAAGAATGGATAGGCAAAGGAGGAAGAAGGCGTGGGTGAAAAGGTGGATCCTTATCCCCTTATATGGGTGGACGCAACTACATGTCCCCACCAGCCTGGTAAAACTCGCTTATCTCCAAGCGCCATAATCAAAGGCGCGGTTGGGTTACCCACGCGCGTATAGATGAGAATCCCGGGATAAGGGGACACGATCTCTGCTTTGACAAGACGTGCCAAGGAAACTGCCTCGCATAACGCGCTGAGGTGAGATACTGGAACGACTCGGATAAAGGCTTGGCCGTGGTGTGTCACGCTACGGAATACGTCAGCAGATTAGATTTGTGTAAATATTATTCTCTCTATGGCAATATGTGGAAACTTATTTTGCAGAGCCGGACACTATCTTTGTGTTCAAAATCTTCTATGAAGTACTTGGAGGAGGAACCCGCCTTGCAATGCCGAAGACAAACTGTGCGCTGGACTCGTCGTCATTGAAGCCTGGTTCAGGGGCTACTGAGGGAGTCCTGTATTAGGTGGTGTTTGGATAGCCGAACTATACCTTCAGTCGGACTCCTGGACTATGAAGATGCAAGATTGAAGACTCCGTCCCGTGTCCGGAAGGGACTTTCCTTGGCGTGGAAGGCAAGCTTGGCGATACGGATGTTTAGATCTCCTACCATTGTAACCGACTCTATGTAACCCTAACCCTCTCCGGTGTCTATATAAACCGGAGGGTTTTAGTCCGTAAGACAACATACACATCAACAATCATACAATAGGCTAGCTTCTAGGGTTTAGCCTCTCCGATCTCGCGGTAGATCTACTATTGTACTACCCATATCATCAATATTAATCAAGCAGGACGTAGGGTTTTACCTCCATCGAGAGGGCCCGAACCTAGGTAAAACTTCGTGTCCCTTGCCTCCTGTTACCATCCGGCCTAGACGCACAGTTCGGGACCCCGTACCCGAGATCCGCCGGTTTTGACACCGACAACTGTTGATGAAGATGAAATTCTATTGAATAGTATGTTGACTAATGAAAATAATTGGACCCTTCCTGATCCAATTCCTGAACCAACTCCTGAGCCAACTCCAAAGAAAAGGGGTATTCTATTTCTTAGTCCTGAAGATATGCAAGAGGCAAAGAAATCTATGAAAGAAAAAGGCATTAAAGCTGAAGATGTTAAGAATTTACCTCCTATCGAAGAAATACACGGTCTTAATTTACCGCCTGTTGAAGAAACACATGGTCTTGATAACCCGACACAGGTAGTAAAGGTAAATTCTCTCTATAGATATGATAAAGCTGAAATCCCTCCTACTAAGTTTGCTAGCCAATGCTTAGATGAGTTTGATAACTTTATGGTTATGCAAGAAGATTTTAATGCTTATGTTGGTAGACAATTGAAACATAATGCTTATATGTTTGAACACTTGAGTGATTATATGGCTAATGTTAAAGGTGAACTAAAACTTATTAGTAAACATGCTTCTATGGTTACCACTCAAGTAGAACAAGTACTTAAAGCTCAGAATGATTTGCTCAATGAATTAAATAGTAAGAAAAATGATAATGCTGTTAGAGTTATGACTAGAGGTGGTAAAATGTCTCAGGAACCTTTGTATCCCGAGGGCCATTCTAAGAGAATTGAGCAAGATTCTTAGAGAAATAATATTGATGCACCTAGTCCTTCTAAGAGGAAGAAAAAGAAAAATGATAGGACTTTGCATGCCTTTAGTGAACTTGTTGACGACACCTGGTACATGATAACTTATATGCTGTTCTATATCTCCATGAATCTAGGAACTTTTGCTTGCATTGTATTATTTGGTCTACGTACCGGAACTGATAACATTCGAGATTATGCAGGATTATACACGAAAGATCCTTTTTTGGCTCTCTCTTTAGCCCTATGTCTCTTATCCCTAGGAGGCCTTCCTCCACTAGCAGGTTTCTTCGGAAAACTCTATCTATTCTGGTGTGGATGGCAAGCAGGCCTATATTTCTTGGTTTCAATAGGACTCCTTACGAGCGTTCTTTCTATCTACTATTATCTAAAAATAATCAGTTATTAATGACTGGACGAAACCAAGAAATAACCCCTTATGTGCGAAATTATAGAAGATCCCCTTTAAGATCAAACATTCCATCGAATTGAGTATGACTGTATGTGTGATAGCATCTACTATACCAGGAATATCAATGAACCCCATTCTTGCAATTTGCTCAGGATACCCTCTTTTAGCTGCTAGGTCTATTTCTTAGTTCAAGATCCCTCTTACTAACTGGAATAAAAGAATTAGTAGATCTGTTCCGCCAAAATGGGAATGGGCGCTAGGGTTATGAACTTATAATCATGGAATCGACTCGATCATCAGATTATAAGTTCATTCCATACCGAACCAGACCGTGCACATTCTTATTATGAGAAGGGGTCATTCGAGCCTATGGAAATAGGATACTCTGTTTACATAGAAATCCCTACGTCCTTACATTCTATTTAGGATTAGGAATAGGTGTAATCAGACCTGCTTTTGACATATCTATCCTATTCTTATTTGGGTACCATATGCACCTCTTTGGGCTTCTATTGAATCGAGAAATTGGATTGTACATCTTTCATCTTATTGATTTTGATATTGATTTTGATACATTCCAACGGATAATGCAAATCGAAGCTATTTGATGTCTGACTCAGGCAAAAAGAAAAGAAAGAAGAGAACGAAAGGAGAACAGAACTTTGTATTTGGTAACTCTCCTGTAGTTATGTTTAACCTTGAATGCAATTTATAGATTCGACAGCAATAGTCCCTCGGACTCGAAAAGTAATAACGAAAATGGCTAATCCAATAGCAGATTCCGCAGCTGCCACTGTTGGAACTAATGAAGCAAATGATTGACCCATCATATCATCCAAAGAAACGGAAAATACCAAAAAGTTCAAATTGACAGCTAATAACATTGATTCAATTGGCATTGACATAATAAGAATATTTCGTCTATTAAGGAGGATTCCCCGAATACCTAAAATAGAGATGATCATAGAAAAAGTGAAATATTTTATAGGATCCGTTTCGGAAACATGGAATGTCAGAGAAATTCAAATTATGTGAGGCCTTAGAAAGAAGTCCTGCGTAGAGTCCAGGGAGAGCCTATTTTGATTTTTCTCTAGTTACCCTTTTTCTTCTCAAACAACGCGTTTGATTTCCTTCCTTATACCAAAGGAATTCCATCTTTCTCTTGCCGATCACATCACATCCAAGGCATTTCGTCGGAATACATCCTGTCTTTTCACCTTTGTAGTCCTATGCCAGGTTCGGATCACTTACTATACACGGCCCTACGAAGGGGTTAGGAGCGCCCCTGCCATTCCTTCCTAAGTTGTTGTTCCATACCCTCGGACTTTCTTAAGTCCTTGAAAAGGGTTTGAATGACAGGAAAGTACGGACTTTGGGACCCTTCTGCTTTGAGACTCTGGAGGATTTGATCCATCCTTCCTGGGCCATATGTATACTCAAGTATTTCCGAAAGACGTTCTGCCTGAAACCCCGCCGGTACCCTCATGTGAAGTTCCCCATGGATCCTTTGGATTTTGTCTGCTATAGCCAGAAGATTATCTGGGTTTTGCCCAAGATCTGGCTGGTCCGGCCCAGGCAGAGCACTCGACGGCTCAGTTGAAGGACCAGCATTCCTATCAGGTTCCCTTCCAGCAGAGGCTTCTGCCTCTTGAGCCTTTGCTGGCTCTCCGCCCTCCGGCAAGCCCCCAGGGGCTTGACTTGTGGACGCGACTTGTTTCCCACGCCTATTTTCACTTTCCTGGATAAGCTTATCCCAGAAGCTCTCCTCCAGTGGAGGCTCCTTCTCTGACCCCGAAGTACCTGCATTTTGCGCAGGATCGTTAACCGGCGAGCATTCCGCTGGGGTAATGCTAGACTCAAGTATGGCGATGAAAGACAAACCCGTGAAAACGTGCGCAGCCCATACAGGGCAACGCGGACATAAAGCGCGAAACAACATCCGTGATACGACAACCAAGATAAGAAAGAGGAAGAAAAAGATATCGGGATACGCATTCAAATTCAAGCCGAGCACAAACTTACCAAACACTTTAGAGCACAAAACTTCCAAACGGCACATTATCCGCAACATGGAATGAAAGAGAAATTCAAATTATGTAAGGTTTTGAAAAAAGTCCTGCGTAGAGTCCACGGGGAGCCTTTTTAGATTTGATCTCTAGTAAAACTAAGACTGGAGCTTGAAGCCACGACTCTAGAACCTGAAGAAGCCTAACTTCTGCATTTTTATACGATTTTCTGACTATCATTTGCCTTTCATTAAAATATGAATAATCTTCGATTGGTAGAAGTGAGTCCGGATCTCCCTCTTTTCCACTAAACCATTTCATTTCTATATGAAAATAAGAGATGCTTCTAGGGACAATCAAGATCACTAGGAAAGAGCTGAGTTAAAGTGGCACTCACTTGATTAAAGGGTTTCGTGTGTACTGACTGATCTAAGTGCAGAACCATTCAAGAAACGTAATTGAAAGAAAGAAAGAGCGCTATTCTTCTTTAGTTAGGTACTGCCATCAATGAGTTTGCTAAGAAAGACCCCGGTGGAATATTTGGCCTGCTTACTAACTTATAGGCTTCAGAGGGGACCCTTTCTCGCCCAGCCCTACCTACAGGGAGTGTAGGATTTCGTTCGCAACTCTTTTTCCTAGAAATCTCAATCCAGCGAGTCACTACTCTTTTTCTCAAACAAGAAGCTGACAAAGAGATCCATCCATTTGATTTTCCCAAGAGACTGGTTTGATTCCACCAGAGTCTCTCTTAGCGCATAAGTAGAAATTCATTCTGATTAGCACAAAAACCATTCTGCAAGATATCAAGAAATTCTTTAAATAAGTCATCATTCATTAGCGCGTAAGAGCATTCATTCTATCAACGATATTTCTCGAACTGGCGCACTTCCCTGTAGAGAGGAAAGTAGGAGATTTCTCGTAAGGATTATACGTGATTTTCCCATTATGTTAGCGTGCATTTCCTCAATCATTAAGAATTGGGCCTTGGGAAGAAAAACTAGTTCTATGTCAATTCTACAGCCAGAGAAAGAGGGAATGAATGATCGGTCTCGTTCTGGATCTCTTCCCTTGCGCCCTAGTCCATTCCATCTATCTTGACTGCAACTTGGATTCTTTCTTGACTGCTATTTGGATTGGTAGCCCGTCAAATCTCTAAGCAGGTGGCTAGAAAACCTTTTGGAATAGGAGGAATATCAGATAGTTTCTCATCAGGAATGGAATTCGGTTTCCAATCTGGTCACACATGACTCTTGCCCTAAAGCAATTTCTTGATTAGGAGCAGTGGGTGGCCCATAGAAAGGAATGCCTGCCTATCCATAGCCAGGCAAATTGCTGCATATTCAAGTCACCCAATTCTCTTCTCTTGCACTATGTCTATTGGAATGGACCCTTGATTCTCCAGCAGATCCTCCTGGTATGGAAGGATATCATCCACAAAACAGATTGCGGAAAATGCCATCCAAGTTTGCAAAGGAGCGGTCTTCCTAATCTCTCTTTTGTTTGTGGGAATCTCTAGTGAGACCTGTGATAGAAGGGGTAAAGGTGAATTTCAGTCCTCTTTCTCTCGGAAATATACGCCACATGCCAGTGATCGATCTCTCTCAAGCTAGGTATCGGTGAAGTCCGTCATTGAATTGAAGTGGTAGAGTGGTAAGTGGGCGTACGGTCTATGGATTTCCTATCAGTGGCATTAGTTCCTTCTCTAGATAGATGGCTATTGAGCTTCTCATTCGTGAGAGTCATGCGCCGGATCAAGGGCTCTCTCATCTCCTATTTGGAAATGTATAGGTTCTGTATGTAAGTGGCCAGTGCCCGCGGGTAAAGGCTGATCATCAAAAGTCATCTAATCCATCTAAGTGCCGGTATTGCCCAGTGCTTGACTGGAGTTGTCATGATACCCGGATACTCACCTCACTATACGCCAATTCAGGGAAAGGTCATGCTGGGAAGCTTCCTTGAAAGATAGTCTCAACACTCTCGATGAGAAACGAGAACCCAGCCAACGAAGGTTTATGCATATATTGGTCCGCATCCAGAGGAAGTCAAGGTTTCCAGATGTGCTCATCCCTGCTTGCTGATATGCAAATCGATTGGAATTGGCAAATCATAGAGTTTGTCGCTGACAAGAGCTGTTTTGGCCATGGTGATCCTCCTCTCAATACCCATTCCTGCGAATTCCCAATCCAATTATATTAGTATAATGTGTAGAAGAAAAAGGGGAATCCATGAGAAAGCCCATATTGTTCGTGGCAATGGAACATTCCTTTCCACTTTTTTGAATGGAGATCACTGACGAGCACTCTTGCGCAAATAAAGAGTAAAGGTAGGAGCTATGAAGCTGTCCCGGGTAGGAAAGGATCCCTTTGAGTTCATATTGCTGCAGGAGAAAGAGAAGGGCATAGAGCTTCTATATACCACTGGATTCCACCAGACTGTTCTGTGGAAAACACGGCACCCTATCCCTTCCCTGACGGGAACCTGGATACCATAGCATAGGAACCCTCGAAAATACGTATTATAGGTTGGTTGTATACACACTCATCCTTTAAGAAGATAAGAGAGCCCCGCGGACATTTCCTTCCTTGAAACCTGGAAACTGATACTGCCTCGATTCTGCTTCCGTCTATCATGTCCAATCTTACTTTCGTGCCGATGAAGGGCAGTCCGGAAGGTGGAGTTAGCACCGGGCCTATTCTTAGAAGAATAAGTAGGAGTAGGAGCACTCTTCTTCCTCAAGCGTAGCCGTATTAGTTGGATCCGGCATCCTTTCGACTGGGATACCTTAGCATTACCGGCTTCCCGACATACTGGCAAGTTTACTTGACTCACCCATTCTTGAGACTGGCCTGGCCACTACTTTGTTTGATTTCCTTGTCACTGTAGTAAGCAAGCGGCACCTATTGAACTACTTCCCTCTAGCATCACTCATCCTTACGGCACTAGTCCATCCATCCCTCGACCGAAGAGAGTCTTCCTCCTCACGGAACTAGGGTTTGGTTTCATAGACAAGACTTTCGAGCGCGACGTTGCGCACATCCTCTTGCTTGGTATCTTTTCTAGTGTACATCACATTCATTTTCCTTTCCATGAATTTTCCTTTCATGTAGATATGATAATCTTCGTGGCATCAACCTCATATAGGAGCTGCCAGTAGTACTTTCGCGGGATTTTAAAGCAGGCAAACTTATGATGCAAGTCTAGTTAGAATAGAACCAGTGCACTCTGAAATCCGAACCAACCAATACGCTTTGCTTTCCTCTGCTCGTATATACTCCGTTCGTGTTAGGACATCCATAGCCAATAGTAATAGTAGCTAGTAGCTTCGCCCCCCCTTGCCCCCGGAAAGGTTCTCATTCCTCACTGGATCTAGTTGACTTGCTGCTACAGCAATCAATCTATCTATATGTTCCGGACGGAAGAGAGAGTTTCCTACATTCCCATTCCCACGAACTGAACATCGGGTACCAACGATCTGGAATCCCGTGCTGAAACCTACAGATATGCACCTGTGCGGACCAACCTGGCAATCCTCCTGTCTATTCTTTCTATCTGGACTAGCGCTTCCCACTGGAGCTTACTACTTGACTAGAGCACTTGAACTTGTTAGTTTCATTAGTCAGTTTCCTAGCATAGCAAAGTGAGTTTCCCATCAACGGATTATCATCCTGTTGTTTCCATGAACATCAGGTACATATATGAACCTGTCAACGGAGCGGAACATATGATATGAACCAAGTAGATTCGTCTTTTTGCTCGTAACGTTAGTAGTTACTCGCTCATTAGTAGTGAACTATGATCATTTGTGAGGAGTATGTTTTCAACTCTATGTATGTCAATTCGAGAGTAGAGCGATCTTATGTCAACCAAGAGCAGAACTCTCTCTATTTCCGGCACAGGCTTTCTTTCAATCAAGAAGAAGATTATTTCATATTTTATCACTATCCGGACTGCTATCTACTATCTACCTATCTAGCTACCCGGGCTCGTTGTGAGGCGGGACCCAACCCTCCTCTTCACTCCACTGCTTCAACAGAAATGGATCCATCATCTGCTACCCATGAGTAATAACGTTACGAATCTACCACTGATCCCGAGGGCAAGTATGAAAAAGAGAGTCAAGCAAGGTTGGATTCGTATGTTCCATTTGAGTAAGCCTCTGATGCCCTGCGCACATAGCTTCTTGCATGCCCGATGGCAGGACAGATCTCCCAACCTGGAGTATATTCCCGGCCCCGTAGCTTAGCTTAAGATCTTCGTATTTCAAGTCCACCGGCATGGGACCTGACCTTGGGAATAAGCCCCGCCCTGTCCTCTAAGATATGAGATCCACCCACACCCAAACCTGGAAAAGCGGCAGGCTCTAGTCGAACTCCATACCAGAAGAGAAGAGAACCCTTTCCGTTGGAAGAAAGAGAAAAGGGGCCGGGCTATGCACTTCAAGAGAACCAACCCAAGAAGCACTCAATAAACTATTATATATAGGCCTGGCCAAGAGAAGGCCACCAGATCAAGCTAGCAGGAATGGGTACTACAGCACCAAGAAAGATCGATGGAAAGGGATATGAAACTATTTTAGATGCACGCTCTAGCTCTAAAGCAAGCTTATACGCACTCATAAAGGTGCCGTCTAGTGCCGTGAAGATAAACCGATTCTCTGACCATCCCTCGAGATAGCCTTTGATTCTCTTTAAGGATCCGGGAGCCATATAAGGATGAGTTAGCCGTAGGATATGATTCCTTCTTGGGAAGGGAATAAGGGGATCGAGAATGATGCTGCAAACAAGATAAGGGATTCACCAAGGCAGTATTACTATGGAAATGGTATAGAGCTAGCCCAGAAAAGAGAATCCATGGCATGGCTATTCACTCAATCAAAAGAGAAGGTCATAATCTGGAAACTATTCCAACACAGAAGGGTTCTACGCTAGGAATCACTAAACTAGACGAGCACTTCTCAAGTGCCAGCTAGGAAACTGTCTGTACTGTAAACCAACCTTGTCCCCACCCGTAGAGAACTTTTAGTAGATGGAAGCGAGCTCCCTAGTCCTATTCGACCCACTTGGAATTCCCTTATGTGAATCATTCATGTAGCATTGATATACGAGAATTCGAGATTGCTCCACCGGGCCTGACTAGTAAATACAGTATACGGGGAAGAGAGTCTTCTGAACCTGAAACCTATGAAGCAAGGAAATCACTCTACTCTGCAAGCTATTCCACTGGAAAGGACAGGTTTCTAAAGGAATGGGATTAGTACTACTTAATTAAGGAAGGGATGAGTGCTGTCTTCCAGGCGGGGGTTCTAGCAACTAAAGCAGTGGAAATGTTCTCGTTCTCTCATGCTTCAAAGCAAAGAGTTATGCCTGGCATTCCCATTTGTCTCTCTCTGTCGAAAGCTAGGTCAAAGGTGCCTGTGCTCGAAATGCAACATCACTCACTTGGTCTAGTGGGTCGGGGTTCATCAAGCTTTTCATCTCCTGAAGCCACAAGTCTAGTATAGAATCTGCTCTTTAAGGTCGAGAATCTGCTCTAGAAGGTCGATTAGGCCTTGTCATCATGTCATCGCACTCCACTGGTATCAAAGTTCTCGGCCCTTTTCTTATATTACTTTAATTATATTATAGAAGTGTGCCCGGTCTTGTCTCAGCATTCGAGGTTGGATGTGTTTCCTCAGTCATCGTTCGAGGAAAGCAGAGGCCCTCGCGGAAAGATCAAAGAAAATGAAAAGCACAGCCGCCTCTACCTAGAGCAAAGAAGCTTTGCCAGTCTTATCACCGGATTAACCATAATCAGCTTGAAGGTCCTTACTCTCAAATCGGATATCTCTTTCGTTCACAAGAATTGCTTATTATGTATGATTTGTGATTTGAAATTCTTTCTATTTACTATTTTGATGGAATTCATGAACGAGTAGATCAAAGAAAAGAAAGCAAAGCATTCACTCCTAAACTAAAGAACTAATCTACTGAGCTAGCCTCCCGTTATGCGCCAATGCTTGAACAGGACCGTTGACCTTTACCAAGCCAGTTTCCTATAATTGACCGATACAGTTCGCAAGGCGGATGTGACCGATGGATTTGAAGAAGGAACTCATTTTTTTACTGATTCTGACCGTTTACCAGAAGAGCGGTATGGTTCAGAAGAGGTACTCATAATACAGATATCGTTTAACGAATTGCCCGATCGATTACCAATTCATTAAGCCTACCTATACCTCCTAAGGTTCCAGCCTACCTGTCAACCTGCTCTGACATACCCTTCTAGCTCACTTGAAAGGAGAGTTGTTGCTACTGTATGAAAGTCTCGATTAAAGAAAGGGATAAAAAGACATACATTCACTCGGTTTTAGCGTAGTTTTTATGTTTCCTTCCATTCATAAGAAGAAAGAGGTTATCTTTTAGCTCCGGGTCCGACTTATAAATAGGGTACTTGACCTTAGGATCGAATCAGGCTCTCCTTGGGATAAGCCAGAGAATGGATCAGCCGGGCGAAGTAAGTGATAGGATCTCCAGGATTCTAAATTCCATGCCCGGGGAAGTCTAAGAGGATAAAGGAGGATGTTCCCTGCAGGGAATTTCGCGGGGTTAGGATGTGCATGTTTACCAAATGAGCGGAAGACTTAACGCGAGCCAATGAAGCGCTGCTAAGGCGCTCCGGCTTTCCCCTGTTGAGTCGCTCTTTCCTGACCTTCTAAGTGAGTTCTAGCTTGAGCTGGCATAGTTTGTTCCGCTTGTAGGCCAAGGTTGAGAATCCATACGGAATGGACGAGGAATAAGATGCTCTTGGCATCCAGCTACTTTCAAATCTCTATACTTTACTACAACTAGATTTGACTAAGGAGAGTGTGAGCCTCATGCCAAGAAGCAGGGCAAAGATGAACCGTTAGCGTATAGGGAACTACAGCATATGGAAAGTTGGGTGGATACTCCTATTTAATTGGGTTTAACAGAACAGAGGATGAGGATCGAAAAGTCAACCGGGAAACCGAGCCTAACCTTTAATTGAGTTCAATACCCCTACTACTAGTATTGGCGTGGGTTCGTATGTATACATTCGTATTGGCTTAGCGGTGCACTTTGTATCCCGCCACATCCGATCCTTTGCTTTGCTTCCTTCTTACTTTTATGATTTTATTGACTACTCTTGTGCAGCTGGGATATAGTGAGTTGAGAAAGGAGATAGTGAAACTTAACTAGTCTTTGTCATGGAAGGGAGCAACTTCTCTCGAGTACGTACAGTACTGAGGATTTACGAATAGGCTAACGTTACCAGTACATAGTGGATCTATGATAGTGATGTATGGACCACACCAACCTCTCTTTCTAGCCGTAATCGATAAGAAAGGAAGAAATCTCATGGCATGTGAAAGCAATAAATCTATAATAAAATAGGTAAAGAAAGGCAAATACTCCGGGGTAATTGGCTTATACCACAATGTTACTCTGACAGGATCCTTGACAAAATAGTCTTGGCTTGTAACCCAGTATTTATTGGACAATATAACTGGCTACTGAATACGCGCGGCTATCCTGCTAATACTGGCAACCAAAGACATGAGGTTCTTCATACTAGCATAATCATTCTCCCAGTATTGGAAACATACTTTTGTAATAACATGAATGTCTTTAATCTCTGTGTACCTTCCTATTTGCTCTGTCAGCTCATTAGCTGCTGCAAATATTTCTTAGCTATTAGATCCTCTTTCTTCATGGTAGAACTCCAAGACAGATGATAGCTCTTGCTTGTCTTCATGAAAAAGTGCAGAAGCCTGTATCAATGAAGAGTAGGATGGTACCAGCAGAAGATAGTAAATAATGTTTTTGTTAGACACTGCACTCACACTGTTCGTTCGGAAAGTAAGTCCTCTTAAAGATTGTTCTCCCCAACCCAAGTTCAAGACGACCTACCTAAGAGTACAAAAGATGGACAACCAAAAAGCGAGTAACGAGTAAGAGAGCGGCGGGTGACTAGCCCTACCCCCCCGCCTCCTTAGAAAGATAGGTTGGTACCTCTGCCTGTGAAAAGAAGAGAGAGACCACTTTAAGAAAGGCTGTCCACAAAAGAAGTTGCTCAAGCAAAGACTGTTCGTAAGTTCGTTACCAAAAGCAGAGTGAAAGGGGTTAGTAGCTAAGGGATAATAAAGAACTTTCGAAGGAAAGCGAGACAAAGGTGTATACTGTGTTCCGATAGCTGGTAACCAATACGCGGCCCCTATTGATTCTTACAGAAATCGTGTGAAAAGAAGTGTTCTCTTTCTCCAGCGAAAAGAACAGTCTCGCAGGAAGATCAAAATACTTACTATATGTGCGTTTATGTATCAACTCTTATATAGTATAGTTTTCCCGCCCTATCTAGAGAAGGAATCAATTCCCCTTTTTGAATGTACAAAAATTGGTAGAGCTCAGCATGTCTAGAAGCACGGGAGAACGCTCTTCTGCTTATATTATTACCAGTATTCGATACTGGGTTATTCATAGCATTACTATACCTTCCTTATTCATTGCGGGTTGGTTATTCGTCAGCCCAGCTTTCACTTGGAAAAATAGGAGATTTAGTTCCTCGCTTTGATTGGTAGCAGAAGGGAGGGCGCGTTGCCAGCCTTCATTTTTCTTGGATATTAAACACTAAATGAAATGCAAATGCATATGAGAGAACTTCAAACTACTTTACTTATTTGCAACAACAAGCTGAATAATAGAATAAATAAGCAAGGAAGGAAAGAAAGAATAGGGTTGTCGCTGATACGCTGTTTGGATTAGATGTCGCAATATCGGTTGTAGTATTTCCGCTCTTTCTATAAGCTAAGAGAGATGTCGCATAATCGGTTGTTCATGATCTTATAATTCATGGACCAAAGTCGCAAATCGCTTGTTCTCATTCAAGCATGAGTTCGTTCAAAGTCGGCAAGGGGAATCAGAGAAAGGGCTGTTTAGTCAACAATCATGACCATGGGAACATTTGTTCGCTTTCTAGGTACCCCCGGATCTACTAGTCATCGCCTTTGAGCTGGGAAAAGCATTTACCCTGGGTCGGCTATTCCTGATTCAGAAAGGAAAGGTATGTGGGTAGACATTGAGTTAGAGATTGAATGAAGGGGCACACTAGGGAAAATCAAGGACAAGTAGCTAGTTGACTAACGCTTTCGAGCACGTACGCTGGCGCTCTTTGATAGAGCATTATCTACAACCCTGAAGCGAACTATGAAAAAGAAATCTAGCAGTCTCTTCCAACAATGAATTGTAGCAGGGCTTGGTCTCGAAAGGTATAGATACCACCAGAAGCTTGGAAAGAAGAAGGAATGTCGACCTACCGCTCCGTGGGCTTTGAACCTTGCTTTTCTGTAAAATTCTCAGACGCTATAGCTGTGTAAAAACAGTACTCGATTTCTCACTAGAAAAAACAACAGTCTTTATTGTTGTGTGCATATTAGTCACTGATTATAGCTTTGAATAGGACAAACTACTTTAGTAACTCTGGACTATTGCTTGAAACAAGCGTTGAAGCAATGGAAAGAAGCGAACGGTTAAGCTAATGGAGCAAGAAAAGGGATGCAACAAGTGTCCAAAAATCGGATATGCCCGGTGAAAATTATAAACAAGGCTGAGGAAGGATTTCGTACTGCCACAATGCTCTTGATAGAAGGAAGCATGAATACCGAAGGCCTACCTAGTTGAAATAGGAACAGCTATGGAAGTCCTCGGCCAAACGAATATTTCACGGAAAGCCAACAAGGGATTTTCTTAATAACTGGGCGCTTTGATTCTTTGGAACAACTCAATGAATTTAGTAGATCTTTTTAGGAGGCCTTCCATAACCATAGATCGAACCTATCCCATTTTGACAGTACGATGGTTAGCTGTTCACGGATTAGCTGTACTGGAATGACAACACATATGAGAATCTGTACACGATACAGAATAACGACACGACACGCAATCTTATGACTACAGTATGGCCTTCATCTTTGACAGCAATCATGACAGGCCGCGGTATTAGCGTTAGAGAAAGGAAAGGACTTGAGGTCTGTCCACCTACAACTAATAAAGCTCCGCCTTTGGGGACTACTACAACAGATAGGCATTTGAAGGACCAAACCACCTACTGAGGACTTTGACACCCAGCCCTTAAGAAGCAGAATCTACAACTTTGGGATACGTATTTACAGACTGCAAAAGATAGATACAATGCTGTTACCCACCATGCATGCAAATCTTAGTTCTATGGACTACTAGTACCAGGAACGTCATCTACTACTACGAAACTCCCGGGGGACGCTTTTCTAACTGGTTTAGCCTCTAGAGTGGGGAGGAAGAACACCCTCTAGACCAGGATAACTTACTAATTCAATTGACAAAGCGTCATATTTGCTAGATTTCTAGTCGTTAGCTCTTAGTGAAGACGAATTGCTATCACCTACGGGCGGCCCTCATTATTGAATTTATCCGCCTTCGATGCAACCAAATTCACTATTGACTTACGAGTTTATGCATGCTTCATTCCTATATCGGCATGTGTTATCCGTAGGCTGGTTGTGAGACATCTTCCTCTTAGTGCTACAAATGGCTTCTTCCTTAGTTCTTTATAGCTCTTTCACCTCTTTTAGACTCTTTGCAATGTTTAGTGCGGGGAACTCTACACTATTGTACTCAGATGCTATTCCTTCAAGAAAGTATCGGAAAGCAAAAAAGGGACTCGTTCACCGTATCGCGTCCAATACAGCTATGCCACAAGTTGACCTAACCAACTGGTAAACAAAACCCAAGTTAACGGATCGACCTAGGAATAGGATGAATAGAACCATTGAATCGTCACCCAATGAAGCAGAGAGCCTTCCTTTAAGAAAGAAATAACTCCCTACAACAACCGTGTTTCGAAACTCGATTCATTATCATACGATAAATTGCATGACAAGAACCTTCATTCCTACAGAGAGGTTGAAGCTAAGTTTCAAGACCTAGTACGGGCAAAGCGCAGTTCAAAACTGAAAGGATCAAAGAAAAGGGAATATCACGAAGGTAAGCACATTCTATTTTTCTTAATTGATAAAGCAAAGGGAGTTATCAACCCTTTTTCCGAAACCCTATAACGGCTAGTTCCCAATGCTCGGCTTCCTACCTCCTCTAACAAAATCAAAGGTAATATCCTCCGTTTTCCAAGAAGATAAGTTCTACGGCAAAGGATGTCAACAGAACAGTTTCGGCAAAGGCAAAGCAATGGCATGTTTCGGCGTATAAAGCCAAGAACGAGAATAGCCTACTGCCTCCACTCGGAAAAGGCAAAGGTATCCAGTATAGGATATCGATGAACGGAGGACAAGGAAAGCAGGCAAGGTGAACCTCCTTTGCCAAAGCCCTTTTGAAATACCATCTTTTTGAACCTTTAGAAAATACCTGCTAGCTATCCCTAGTTTTGTTTAACCAGCTTTCCCCCTTTGCTTGCCAACCAACCGAGAACCAACTTCCTTGTTTTCTATCCTTGCTTCCGGGTCTTTCCAGTTTTGCAATCCTATCTTTTCAACTATCCAGTATCCTCGGCAACCCCTAGACCGGTACCTGCTTCCTTCTTTATTTTCCTTGCTTCCAGAATACCTACCTTCAAAAGCAAAACCTACTTCCTTTACCAACAAGGGCACGGCTTCCGAAACCCCCTCTCCTCGGCCCGGGATAGCGATAGACGTACGAATTCAATCAATGGCAATAATGTCATCCCCTTTCCTTAGATATAAAGAATCATTCTGAGCGAGTCCATAAGAAGCGACCCGCTTTTTCATCGGTTCCGGGGGAAGACCAAAGATCTTGCGCGACCGGTCCGCCAGAAAAACTAAAAAGAGAAAGAGAGGTATGCACTGTGAAGGAAGCCCTCTGACCCACTCTTCCTTCCCCCTACCTACCCATAAGGTAAGTAGGGGCCTCGGCATCTCTATTTCCTGAGAATACTACTAAAACTACTTCGAGAAACCTACCAATTCGAGAAACAATACAAACCTACCAAAAAAACTAATTAATTACTAGCCTCCCCCCTTTTGGGTGGCTTATACTGCTTGTGCGAGTGAGAAATTATATTGCGGATATCCTGGGGTTCTATGATCTCAAGCAGAGGAAAGTGCCGGGGGAACGTGTGCACCATGAATAGGATCTCCCTAGGTTCAAGGAATGAAAGAAGTGAGTCTACCTTCCATTTTAAGCCAGGGAAAGACTGATATTCTGAGCACAAAATCCACCTTTTAAAGGTTTCTTTGTAATTGTCAGGCGGTCCCCCCGCCCCGGAGGAGAAGCTTCTTCTATGGCTATGGCCATTCAATCTTGTGAACTAATCGAGACCGAAATTGGATAAAGAGATACAAAAGGAGAGGAATACCCAATCGATGAAAGAACATGAAACCCTTCTGTTTCTATAGAGGTACGGGAAACGGTTGGGGGCAATAAAGTAGGTGAAGTGGTTGGATTTTGCGAGCTGTTCCAACCACTGCTGGATGTGATTCCAAGAGCCGAACGAGAATGAATACCACACAGAAGAGTCAAGACCGGGCTCCCTAATAGAATGTTTAACCGATCCATTCCGGATCGATCGAATTGGTACGGAAGTTGTAACATGGGAAAAGCACAGAAAACACGACTTATTTGAATAACCCGGTGACCTACCAATTGTAGAAGTAGGATTTTTGGCAAGCAATAAGCACTTAAATAATACAATTCGAGTGTACCAGATTCTTTATCATTTCGAGGAAAAGGTTCGGGAGGAAAGGGAAACAACAGAGGGATCCGAATCGAACCTAAATGGGAATGACATGAAAAATCTTTTTCAAAACCTATCATTAAGGGCGTGACGACGATATACGAGAGGAATAAAAAAAAACTCGTGATTGGTGTGGAGGGGAAGATCTGCTTATGAAATTGTTCAAGAAAGAGTCGTCTCATTTCCTTACTTCTGCGTTCTTTCGAATTCATTCACTTCGACGGCTGGCGCTACGCTAGCTTTGCATGATTAGCTCCGACAGAACAGGTACTGCATTTCCTTAGTTGGATCCGCTCTTTCTCTCTCGTGCAGTTGTTGCTTCCGGCTATTTATTCAGTCGTCAATCAGCATTGATCCGGGTAGTTAGTCAGTCTCTCTCTTTTTGCCCGTCCTTCTCTATCTATGAAATTCCTAATTCAGGGAGTTCGCTTTCCAATATCTAAATGTTCATGCAAAGCAACAAACGAAATGCAAGAACTGTCACGCAGAAGTCACACAGTATGCTGATCATTCTGAAATGATAAAAAGTATGGGATTTCATAAGAGATTCATACATAGAGATCTAAACTCATGGAAGGGCCCGGCCAGCAAACGAGATCTCTTACATCCAAAGGACCATGCCAATCGAAGATGAACCATTCACCGAGCCGAGTATGTGCAAGACAAGACACGGCTAGATAAGTCAAATAGAAGATATTGCTTTTACACGAGCAACTCTTTTCTTCATGTGGGTACAGCCCACTTTTCCTTTGATGAAATGCGAACACAAACTTCAGGCATCCAAGAAAGAAGTCAAGATCAAAATCGAAGCATTGTCATTGGGTTGAAGATCAATTCATATCGACAAGACTTTCCATTCATCTTTTTGTTGATATTTGGATTCCGTTTTCAAATAAAGTCATCTTGTAGTTAGAAATCACCTTTAGAATCATCAGCCTCTGTCCCTACACTGACTCGCTTATCCGGGATCGATCCTCACTACGGTCCTTTATTTCGAAACGAGGATAGGTCTCTCGCGGAACGAGGTGTAGATTGAGAAGAAAGATGAGCGTATGGTCCATACTCACTCGGGTTCAAACTTATTTTGCAGGGAGAAATGGGTACATGCCTGTAGATCTTCTTCTCACAGCGAGCACTTGATTACGGAGCCTGATTCTATATATTATTTATGGATTATTATAGAATCTATCTTTTTCTGCAAATCATAGTGGGAATCCTATTACCGATACCTAAACGTTTTCTTTGTCGAAACAGAAAGGAGGGAAATTGGATAACCGACGACACGAGTTTCCCGTTCAACGTTCCGCTTCGCTCCACTGTTAGATAGGCAATTCAATAGTTACCGACGAAAGGAGTTCCCCTTCTCTTGGCCAATTGACGTTCTGCTTCAATAAGTCATGACCTTCACTCTCCTCAAGTGAGGAGGGCATATTGTTTGACCAACGAAAGCCTCACTAGTTCCTTCTTCCCGTTCACTATTCCCGTAGCCTGATACGAGTTATTTAGTTCGTGTCTCCTTGTTCTTGGGAAGAACCGAAGGTTCATTCGCGGCACTCGTAGACATAGTTGTATTTCAGACCCTCTTCTTTCCCTAAAAAGCTAATAAATCAAAACAAGAGAAAAGCAGAAGCGAAAGCTCGAGTCGAAGAGTGGAGGTCGCTCGGTAACTCGAGTCGATCAGTCCCATTCATTCTTGCCCGAAACAAGTGGGCTATTCATTCCGGTGCCACCTTTGTTCAATCGAGTCCATGTTCTCTATTTCCCAAAACCCATTCGTTCACCGACCCGTGGACCAGAGGTTTAAAGCTTGGAATTGAGCTTTCTAGCTTTCTTTAGTACAATCTTTTTGCGAGAGCAACCCCGGGTTCGTTCCTAAGACTACACTCACAGCTTTCTCTGTTCATGTTCCGGCATAGGAGATCTAGTGGTAGGATAGGGGACAGAGCTTTAGGGCTGCAGTAAACCTCATATGCGCGTGGCTCATCATAAGACCTTAGCCTGATGTCCTACCCAAAGACTTCAAAGGTAGTCACAGGACAACCTTTCCGAGTTCTAACTTCCAAACCTATAACTTGGTTTGCTTGCCTGCTTCCTATCTGACCTATCAATCAAAGAAATGTTCTAGTTCCGCGATACGAGCTTGACTGTCGCTCTGAGACAGTAGATTTCTTGGTTGGGGGTCCCTTTATCAAAGGCTCCCTTCCCTACTGATCATACAACAAATGAAGGTGGTTAGAAAGATGGCACATCGATCTTCTGTACACCCTGTTCGTGCTGCGGAACGCAGAAAATCCGCCTTCCTTGGAAAAAAAATTCCTGACTCCGAAGTATCAAAGGAGACTTGGGTGGCGCCTTCTGAAGAGCCCTTCATTCTGCGACTCAGATAGGCTAGGATTCGTGTCTCAGCCGGAAGGGGTCGTAGGACTGACTCAGACAAAGCGTTAGAAGTACGATCTCCGAATCTATAAGCTTTGGCCTGCCTTCTTCCCTTATCTAATCTCTTAGGTAATAAGAAAGTGGTGTTAATTGTCACGCTAAGGAGCTGACCAGTGACATTTCTGTCTCAATTGAAGTCAACCTTACTATACTCGCTTGTAGGAGATCATCGCTCAGAAGGGCGTTCTTTCGCTAGAAAAACAAGAGTTTGAAGATCACCCAACCCACGAAAAGGTCAGAACTCTCGATCTAGCCCCACTTTCTATAGCAATTTATCGACATGTTGTTTCGAATGTCCTTGAAAAGGCCTACACACATACCCTGCCACTCGATGTGTAGTGGGTTTGTTCAGTAGAGATGGGTAGAGCGCACAAGTATTGGAAGGAAAGTTTCACCCTTCTTAAAAGAGAAAAAGTCTGTATTGAAGCTATGATTTGAATTCCTTTCTTATTAGTTTCCAAGTGCAAAATGTTCATTGCCTTGATCAGAGCCTTTAAGCCTTTTAGAAGCGAGCATTTCCGCCAGCTTCTATTTTTCCTAAAGCTAATGAACCGAATGGAAGAGAAAAACTTGGAATAAATAAAGAAGGAACCAACAAGAAAATACAGAATTGTTCCAACCTCGGCTCGGGGTCTGTCTGGAAATGGAAAATAGTTCTCTCTCTCATCTGGTCTCGCCACAGTGACAAGAAAAACAAGTGAATAATTGGAATAGAACGCAATCGTCAACCAAAATCGGGTAGGATGTATTATAAAAGAAAGCCTTGCCTCACTCGCAAGTGAGGACCTCACCCCTCCTTCCTCATTTATTGAGAATGGAAAAAGACAATGTTCATTGCTTCCTCAAAACAAGAGTTCCACGGCGGGCTCCAACGAGCTGCTCATGCTAACTGATCAACATAAAGTGGAAAGTGTAAGAGATATTACTCGCAGTGAGAGAAGAGAAGATCTACCTCTCTACTTGACACCTCTGAACCAACTTCATTCCTAGCTAAAACAGGAAAGCTGAAAGTACTCAAGCTTCAAACTCCTTGCTAACAGCCCTACCGATAAAAGGAATAATGCTTCAAGGACTATATGACTAGCTCTTATACGAGTTCCTGGTAAACCACTACTTGCGTAAAGTACTCCGCTCGCTCCCCTGCTCGTTCAAAGTATTCCACTCGCTAGGATCTTAGTAAATAAGCTTGCTCCTTACCTTTCCTTCCTAGCTTTGAGAGCAATACTACCTGTAATAACACAATGAACTTATCCTACTTAGGGAACAGGCTGGCATAAAGGGCAAAAGAGAAAGAGTTACACCCGTGAGAAAACCAGGTGGTGTTACTTTCCTGCTTCCACCTGAACCTGCTTGCAGGCCTTATAGAAAAGTCTTGTATAAGATAACTAGCTTGACAACAGGAATTCTCTAACTTACTTGTAGATGACGAACTTGCTGAAGGAGGTTAAGATAGTTTTCCATTAATGGGGAGAGAGAAAAAGAGTCCTCGCTTTCATAATCGGTAATCAGAGTCCAGGCTTCCTACACCCATAGTTTACGACAACCTGTGAACCGACTAACTCAACAGCTGGCCTTAGAGAAACTGTCCTAACTTATCCAAGTAGTCCTAATAAATGGCCATGATGAAATACTCTTCCTTTCCCTGCGGCACTCGCTTGAAGGCCTCGAAAGCTGACTAATGCTGATAGGAAGAACTTTCAAAGTTCTCGTTAGTCCTTTCATTGAAGCTAGTGACATCATCTGACTCTATCAATTCATTTCTATCTTCTTTTTCTTTCATTTATCTCTTTCCTATCTATACAGTGTATTACCCCAAAAGATAGTGAGTTAAGCAAGCATGTGGGAAGTAAGCGAGCAGGGTGAGGCGGCGGCTTGTAGAAAATCCTCAATCTCTATATCGGAGTCAGCATCCGTTTTTGTTGGAGTTTCGCTGTTAGCTTACGTCCTTTTAGCTAGTTCGACGTGTTTTCATTAGTCCTTCAAGCAAGTGAGCCAGTTGCGGTAGGTCTTTTTAGCCTTTAAGTAGTAGTCCTGTTCAAAAGATAGTTATCATAGTGAAGTGAGTTATTATAGGTTTTCGAGTTTCTTGAAGGCCAGGCAGTCAGCCAAGGAAGGAAGTTATGGTGTGGAAGTCTTCTAGTCTGTCCTCCCCTTGAAGCTCTCGAGTACACTAGGGGAGAGGTATCGAAAGTCAAAGTATAAATCAAAGTGAAAGTAAGAAGTATAAGTAGTAGGCTATCGATTAGGTTTTTCTACTTAATTAAGCTGCTTATGCAAAGTTTTAGAATTTGTTCACATATGCAACGTGATTGGGGGCATATTTGTTGCTTCCCAAGGTAGTTAGTTCACCACACAGGCATGTTAGTACTAAACTGCAGAAAACTATTAAGTCATCCAATTCATGCCGCATTGCAAGATTACTCTACCACTCTATAAATGGTATATAGATAAGTGTCTTCACTTCATCAAATGAAAATCAAAGAAATTGAGTACTAACACGTATTGCTATGGATGCTGCAAAGAGGCTTTCGGCAGCAATTCCAGAAAAAAGGAATAGGTGTTTTAGCCAGGTCATAGAATCAGGGGGGATATGCCAAGAAGAAATCCATGGAAATCAGCATTCCAAGAACAATAAGTTGGCACTTTCTTTCATATATAAACTATTTATTGAGGGAAAAGATATGAAAAACTAGAGTGGAATCGATTGAATGCACTATCGTTATGCTTTGGCCAACCCTCTTTTCCAAGTTCCTCTTGTTTATCCAATATGTATTCCAATCAGAAATCCAAGGTAAGGTCAAGCCAAAGGGGAATCTAGGTACTGTTGACCCAGGAAATCAAGTATCAAAGGACCCGGGCAATAGGTTTATGACTGAACTGAAACTAGAGCAGGGAATAGCAGGATGCCTATGTTTCCAATACAGAAATCCTTAACAGAACAGAGCACAGACAATAGGGCCAACTATTGATCTTACTTTCCCTCAATAAATAGTTTGGATTGGATAAACAATCCTACTTTCATTCCAATCATAAAACAAGGGAAAAGATCAAGGGAGAAAACCCTTCCAAGAAAACTAGTAACCAAACCCTGACGAACTTGCATTTGTTGAGCGAAAAGAAGAGTTCAACAGGAAGAACGTATGAAGAGATTGAGATGTTTGGATCTTGGCTAAATTTATAAGCGAAGAATGCACGTGAAGTATTCAAGGTACATTCGACTATATCTCATTCTATAGAAACCATTTCTCAATCTATAGAAACCATTTGCTTTAGGTAGACGTGATGGTACTTCCACTATTTTGGCATCTTATGGAACCCAATTCGAGATATATAAACTAGATCCTTGTTATTAGAATGATGATCTCTTGGCTATGACTGAGTCATATATTAATGGAAATGGTTTTCTCCTCCGAAAGTCCAAAGTTGAGTCCAAGTAGTGGCAAACTAGAATCCTTCTTTTCTTTTCCCTTCGTGGTTAGTTTCAGTTCAAATGACGAATTGAGACAGAAACCAATGGATTCCTGTGGCTGGGGGATCCTATGTCTATAGATAGATTCAAGTACCATTCTATACCCCTTCCCTAGCGCCCTATAGACCTGTTTTGCTAAGTGGGTCCTACTTAGCTGGTCGGCCTAGGGGGGGATGCAATTCAAGAGACAAGTTCTACAAGTTCTCATGGCCGAGATCCCCGTATTGGTAACGGGGCTGGTGCTGACTCGTTCAGAGAACAGACCCCCGATGTTCTTGGGAAGAAAGAGAGAAGGACGGCCTTGTAAGGGAGATCCTGTGTTGGAAGATATTGGTGGGTGTCATCTCGTTCAATTCTGGGTCAAATGACAAGAGGGCCGTTCAAGCAGATTAGAAGTAGATGTTGTTGAGAAAAGGTCAAAGTGCCACTATGGAGGTCGGAACAAGCGTCTACCTACCAAGTGAATTGTGATTGAAATGACGATGGCAACAGGTTGAGCTCTATCCACTGAAATTGAATCCATCGATGCGGTAAAGGACAGAGCAGAAACAAATCCTCCATTTCCCTGCCTTGCGACCGAACAAAGAAGAAATGCTAGAGTGAGGAGACCTGTTGGTTGACCAACTGAAGGAAACGACGCCTCTCCTGCTTTGCTTACTTTTGGCCAGCATTCGTCTTCAGCTTACAGTAGCGTTTGCAGCTCTATTGGAAATCGAATTTCTATGTCCGTCCATAAAAAGCATCAACTTCTAGTGCCGCCATCCACCACAAGAGTAGGTAACCTGCTCGCTCTTTTCTCTATTGGGGGATCTAGGTATATCTTCCAACTCTCCTTCCTGCACACTGGCATACAAAGCAGCCTCATAAACTGCATTTTGTAACTGAACCTCCACAGTTTTCAAACCTAAGGGTGGATCAAAAGGCACCGGTATTCTCTAATCTAACTTGAATTCAGATCAATAATCAAGGGGCACAAGAAGAAGGCAAGAGTGCGGTTCCGGCTAAAACCAACTCTGCGAGGAAAGCAGAACTCAGCGGTGACTGATCCGCTCGAACCACACTACTTACTTAGGCTCACTTACGAGAGCTCCCCTGACTCTGATCTCTGATCTAGTAGATGCGAGAAATCAATCCAACTCCATTTGATCTTATGATCTTTGCAGAGGACAAAGGTACTAGGGATATTTCCTCCATTTATATTCGTAAGAAAGAACTCCCACTATTCGTTTGTATCAGCCGGGTCTTGGTGAATCAAAAAAAGGCGTAGATAATGCGCATTGCTTTTGAGTTCGATTTGAACTAACTAGTTTCCACGGTTCTCCAGGAACCTACCATTTGTTTGGAGTATAGCCAAGTGGTAAGGCATCGGTTTTTGGTATCGGCATGCAAAGGTTCGAATCCTTTTACTCCAGATTATGAAGACCCGATCGGATTTGTCAAGAACGAGCTAACAACTACAGGGGAAGCAGCTCAGTATCAACATACCACCTGCCCGTCTTATCAATGACAATCATCCGTTTGGATGAGGCCATTCTAAGGGTTGTTTAGGATTGGTATCTGCTCTCTTCCCACGGAGTTCTTGTCCCCATGACCAGTATCAGCAGAGGCAAGACCTGTAAGCATCAAGCCAGCCAAGAAGTAGAAGTTGGTAAAGATGGCACAAACAAAAGAAGAAAGGAACTTGGTTGGTGATCTTACATACGGGAGGCCTTCTATAGAGTGAGGCAAATAGCGATTTTGCTATAGATACTGGGATCAGAAAATGGTAGTGGATGTGGACGCCGAACAGGTGGCACGAAATGCTCGTTCAACGGACGGAGTCATACCACCGCCTCCTCCTGCAAACGAGCAAGTTCTAAGCTTTATCGATCTTCTCCGGCTCACGAAACTCTGGTCTAATGCCCGCCTTTAGAAAGGACCTGTTTCTTCCTATTATTCATATCCGCTAGGGGTACGAAGGAGAAGGAGACCGGATGCGTTAAGCTAGCTGGTAAGAGTTCTTGTCATTATTGATAGTGGCCCTAGAGAAAGAGCTTACGCTGATTGTTCTAACTTCATTC